>NW_027495481.1:0-266599 GCF_021521415.1 Bidens hawaiensis
CTTCAAAATATTAAATTAAAAACTATATATATATATATATTTTTAATTTTTCTAATTTTTTGATGCTTATTGTCCTTGATAATAATAATAATCTTTATTATTATATGTATCGATGCATTGTTATATATATATATATATATATATAAAAGATCCAATACAATAATCCCTAATCATACATTACGTACGCGAGTTCCTACACTGTTGATTTCAAAATCACGCGATGGCAATATTGTAAATTTCATCAACTATGATCCACTGCTCCCATCGATTCTGTCCGCCTTCACTATCACCGTTCATCAATTCGTCACCGTCCAACGATTGTATTCACCGTCGCGACCATCGACGTTACCGTCGTGAACACCATCTTTCTCCGTCACGAGTTGTTCACAGGTTAGTTTATCAAATTGATCAATTGAAATTGAAATTGATCAATTAAACTTTGAAATTGATCCAATTAATCATCAATTTGAAGTTTCAGTTATCAATTTTGAGTTTGAGTTCTGGGTTTTAACATTGAACGTATTAACATTAACCTAAAACGTATAAACAGAACGTATAAACTTTTTGTACTGAACTTTTAAAGTTAATTGATTTTTGTTCTGAACGTTTAAACAGAACGTATAACACGTTTAAACAGAACGTATAAAGTTTTTGTATAGAACTTCTAAACCTTTTGTTAGGACTTCTAAAGTTTTGGTACAGAACATCTAAACTTGAACGTTTAAAGGTGTTCGTTTTGGTCAGAACGTTTAAATTTGTAGTTTTGATCAGAACGTATTAGTTAAACGTTTAAACTTTTTGTTCATTTTTTGTCAGAACGTTTAAACTTTTTCTTCATTTTGGTCTAAACTTTTTACTTTAGAAGTTCTAGACAAAAAATTTAGAAGTTCTGTACAAAAAGTTTAGAAGTTCTGTACAAAAAGTCCAGAACGTTTAAAGTTTTTGTGCAGAACGTTTAAACATGAACCCTAATCATAGCTCAATTAAGTGTATTATTATGCAATTTCATAATCGATTGATGATTTTAAAGCCTCCTACACATCAATTCTATTGATTAAATCATCAATTTTTGATCAATTTAAAGATTTTTAATGTTCAGTGACGTTCTTTTCAATTTGGGTTTTGACTTTTGAGATTTCATACTGTAAGTTGTGATTAGAGTGTAGAAATTAAAGATTTTTAATGTTCAGTGACGTTCTTTTCAACTTGGGTTTTGACTTTTGAGATTTCATACTGTAAGTTGTGATTAGAGTTTAGAAATTGGATAAGATAGATTAAGGAGTTATGAATTTGGATCGGAATCGATTTTAAATCGATGAATTTGATCGCGAACTACTGTTTGAGTTATTTACCAAATTGCCACCGCGTGAAATTGAAATCGATGACCAGCAGTGTCGCGTACGTAATGTACGATAAATCATTATTGTACAATAATATATATATATATATATAGATTTTAGCCCACGTGTTACACGGGTTTATCTAAGGTATTTTTAAATATTATTCTATATATATATTTTGTTGCATATTATTTTGATTAATCTACATTGACTATGGTTGTCGCTAATAATAATGTTCGTTTATGTTTGCTCAATTATGTTCATTTATGTTAATTTAGTTTATTAACGAATGAATATAAACTAACACAAACATTCTCAATTTTTAATGAATGAACATGAAAATAAATTTTTGTCCAATTAAATGTTTGTTTAAAGTTAAATGAACAAACACGAACAATTGTATGTTCGCGTTCGTTCGGGATAATTTGTATTTTAAAACAACATATTCTTAATAATGTACATCTAACGATGACATTTATAACAACCTATACATGTATATATAACAATGGTTTGGCGATAAGCTTTTGTATATAACTTACAATATGACCATGAAACATACAACTTTAAATATCTTTTATAGAATGGTTTGAACAATGACAAGGCTTGAGGGCATATAAATTACACACCCATTCCCACTATCATTTCAAACCACACACGTATGTTACACGAGTTTTAAATGTAGGCGTTTGACCACCTTCTTTGCTGATGTGTCATTTTTCTGTATACGAAGAAATGAAAAGATACTGTGTTAGTGTGCAAAAAACTTCCAAGCTATGGACACTTCCAAGTTTCTTCATAGTGATTATTATTCTACATATATAAATAATGAAATCATCACTCATTTTTTACTTTAATCTATAAAAATCATCTAAACGAAAAGGTTAGAAGAATCTGTTTTCAACATCAAAACTTTTGGTTTCATGTTCGATTTCTAGATTTTTACACCGTTAATGCAATGGTAAAAAACGTTCACGCCCAAAACATTGAAACTTTATATAGCAAACGAAACCGTGCCAAAAATACCCTCCAAATATAAATTCACCTAAGAAAATTTTTGACTTGAAACCGAATGAAATTTTGACCCGCTTACAGTTTGCACTTCGTGACCTCAAACACTTTCAACCTGTACGCTCCCCGAAATCAAACCCGATCCCTTTTGGTATACACATATCAACAATTCAATTTAAACTACCAAACTACCCCTAGTTCCAACCTACAAATAGATTACAGACTTTGTATAAATACCCTTGGTCAAACAACGAATGACCTGCGATATTTAAACAATTTTCGTAACTGATTACCACTAACGAAAATACCTTTAAAAATTTAAATCATAGACAAAAAGTGAATAAAAAACTTTCTGCTATATGGACAAACTGAATGAAATGCCCCTGTGAACAATTTGTAAAACCTGCAGTTTTGAGGGGTTAAGGCACAACCAAAAACAAAATAAACACACATAAGTCATCTGTTTGTTTACCGTCTTAATTACATCTTTTTAATTATTTTATCTGAGTATCAAATTTATGTTTCATTCATTCATGAACTTTCTTTTATGTTCGTTCATTTGTTTCCATTCATTTACGTTCATTAAACCCATTGTAAATTTTAAAACATATAAATATGTTAAGTAAGAAGTAAGAAACCATACAATCATGTAATTATGTTACGTAAAAACCAATATAATTATGTACTTGATGTTTTTTATATGTTCGTTTGTATGTTTGTCTGTGCTCGTTACGTATATTCATTTATGTTTGTTCAATTATGTTCATTTTGGTTCATTTACGTTATCGTGCGTTTAGATTTTTAACGAACTAATATAAACATACATTAAGGTGTTCGGTTTTTCTTAACGAACAAAAATATTATTTCAATTAACTATTTGTGAAACAAAAATAGGAGAATATTGTTTTAGATTGTAAAATTCTCTAACCAAAAATAATATTCACTAACATTAAAAGATGGGGGATCAAATAATATCCACTAACAGTCTAACATTAATGTTAACACGCGATTACTTTTAGTTTTCCTTTTGTATATTATATATGAATATATTAAATTTACTAACATTTGGTTAAATCACATGAATAAGTAATAATAATATAAAGATATGTTTCTTGATGTCTAACTAACTTTGTATATTGTATACTAATACATCAGTTATAATAACCAACCATTTTTTATATAATGTGATTAACTTTTCATAAAGTATCACTAACAGACCCACAATGACAGAATAGTTTCAAGATTTGAATGTGTACTTCATTTTATGTTTGGCTTAATTTTGATTTAATTTAGGGTATTTTGGTTTTTGATACAGTGTTTCTTTTTATACATGTTCATCAAAGACAAACCAATATTCGAGTTCATCAAAAACAAACCAATATCATGTGAACTTTGTTACAAATCTGTTCTTTTAATCTCAAAGTTGTGTTTGACTAATGCCATGCCCAACAGTGTTTTTTTTTTTTTCATTTTCTTTTTCTTAATAAAGAGAATTTAAATGAAACTTTCTTTTCTTTCATTCTTTCAACTACAACGCTGGTCAAATTTTTTTATGTAAAACTTCTTCAATAGCTCTACACAATACTTAGTAATCGTTTTGCTATTTTATGATGATTTATTGTATTTGTTTAACGTAGTTTTGTTTTAATTTAATACACATATATAATTTGTTGTTATATTTTTAACGTCCGGGTATTTTCAATTGAGATGTGTAGGTTTTTTAGATTTTTAACGAACAAACATAAACGAACACGAGCATGTTGATTTTTTTAAATGAACAAACATGAGTAAAATATTTGTCTAATAAAATAGGGGACGTTGTTGTAGTTGACGATGGTGAGTAGTATCGGAAGTTAACCGGCGATGGAGATGATAGACCAGCAACGGAGAACATGTAAAAAAAATAAATTAAATTAGTGTTTGATGATGAAAATGTTTACCAATAAATAGGAAAATTGGATTTTAATAATCTCAACTTAATGCAGTTGGTCGGTAATAATCCCAACTTTGAAAATAGCTGTCATTGGTCCTAACTTTCACACTATTTGTTTTCATTTGACCTCCGTTAAAAAAAATTTAACGACGTTAACTTTTTCTCAAATTTCAAATTGATGTTTTAGGGTTTTTGATCGGAATGAGAATACGAGTCGATTGCTGTAAAACTTACATCTAAAAGGTGGTCCAAACGACCAAATGATGCTTCAGTTCTGGTGTTTAAACTTCTAATTAACAAAAGTCAAGTTGTTTGAAGCGTCATTTCGAGTTAAGTTTTACAGCAATTGATTCGTATTCTCATTCCGATCAAAAGCCCTAAAACATCAATTTGAAATTTGAGAAAAAGTTAACGCCGTTAAAATTTTTTTAACGGAGGTCCAATGAAAACAAATAGTGTGAAAGTTGGGACCAGTGACATCTATTTTCAAAGTTGGGATTATCATCGGCCAACTGCATTAAGTTGGGATTATTAAAATCCAATTTTCTCAATAAATAAGATCTTATAACCCATTTGAGGGCTATTAGGGTTTGGTAAGACCCATAACTCGTGGAAATTATTCTTTGATGATTAAGGAGATATTTCACAAATAAATGAAATGTTATAACCCGTTTAAGGGTTATTCAGGTTTGGTGAGACACATGGCCCATGAAAATTATTGTTTGATTAAGGAAGAGTTTCACAAATAAATGAGATGTTATAATCCATTTAAAGACTATATGGGTTTGGTAAGACCCATATCCGTAATTTCGGGTCAAATGCATGAGAAGTCTCTATTTAGAAATCAAGCAATTTAGTGGCTCTAGAGAATTGGAGGAACAACCTGAGAGCGACACGTAGGATATCATAGTAGGCAATTATATAGATAGTTAGATATATATATACTATTAAAATTTTAAAGAAGATATTATAAATATTTACAATATTAATACAAAAAAAAGTAAATTAATAATAATAACTTAATAGTTTTTAATTTAATATATGTAGTAAAGACTATTAAGCGAAAACCAATGTTGTATAGACTAATATGTATATAAATAATGTTAAGAGATAAATATAATTAATCTAATAAGTTCAGGGAGACGTGCATTCAGTAAAAATGGTATAGAGGGGTACGTTTAGCAAAACTCTTTTTTATATAACCTCTTAGAAAACGAGTATAGCTTTATTTTGACACAAAAAACATGAACTTTGGTTTGCTACAATGACTAAAAGTTAAGGTTAAAGCTTTCAGTTTGGAATGGTAGCCAAAAGACACGTTTTAAACGAAACCAAAGTAGATGGTCGGTTCACAATATAATGGGATTGGTAGTAGTTTGAAAATCAAAAGTATTGACATATAGGTCATAAATGTTCTTCTACGTATAACTCTCACATTTGATTTTAAATCTACATGAAAGAAAAAAAAAACAAAGGCTAACGGTTTTAACCCTAATCACATGAACACGTTCAAAAAATTCACTAGCAAAACAATAAACACTGGTTTAAATTTTTAGTACCATTCATAAATTAAATTGAACACGTCTAAATATCCAATACCTACACAAGACCTTGATCACAAAAAGAGCTACTCAACCATAAAAACTGTCACCAAAGAAAATCATGTGGATGTCACTCGAAAGTGATATTGCTTGTTGCGTTCCAAAGCATCACTTTCGACTGGCGAAACATGGATAGTGGCCTGCCCCCTCTTTTTGCTCAGTAGTAAATTAAAACGTTTTTGTTCGAGAATTTTTATACTTTACTCGTTTTCATTCGAAATTTTGACCCCTCCCCCCATCTTCTCCCGTATTTTCGTCCAAGCTTCACTGCTACCTTTGATCGAAGCAACCTCTGTTCAATGTAACCAACTTCTAAAGCTGCCGTCCTTCACCTGGTCTTTCAAATTGAATTTTCTTTATAACCATGTTGTGGGCTTAATCCAGTTTTCAGCCCAAGTGGTCCACCAAATTTCCCGTTCACGACCTTAATTATTTGAAGACCAAATGCTGCCTAAAAGGCTAAAACCCCATCCTTGATTTTCTTTTCATATTTCACGTGGACAAAAATCAAACTCTCATATTTTTAATGCTAAAGTTTTGTCACCGACTAACCGATAAGGATATTTGTACTCTCAGAATTAAATCCTTAAAAATCCCTCCACTTTATGTACAGACTGATGTGGGTGAAAAACAGAGAAATTCACAAAATTCCTATCAATTTAAAATTTATAGTATCATACAGTAAAGTATTTATTCGTTCAATGATCCGCCAGTTATTTAAATGACTAGTAGTAGTTTGAAAATCAAAGTTATTGGTAACCTTTTAATAAAAATAAGCTACGAACGTTGTGTTATATATATATATATAGAAAAGAGTTCAAATAAAAAACTAGTGTTTTGTGAGAAGTGTGAGAAGAGCTTTAAAATAAAAGAAACCACATAAATATGACACTATACAATGTAAATATGAAACAATACAATTATTTAGAAACTACCAATCTCAACCACTAGTTCATAGATCCAAGGGCCTAGATCTATTCTTATTCTTCTCACAAAAATATTGTTTTTTACATTAACCCTACCCTATATATATATATATATATATATATATATATATATATATATTAAGAATAAGTTATATGAGTGTTAATGGTATCATATTGCACAACACGCCGAGTATGCTACCTATATAGATAAATAATGGTGATTAGTGTAGCGGCGCTAGCACGTACCACGACATCTAGTTTTAATCGTCGCTACATGGCGTAGCCAGAAATCTTTTCTTTCGGAAAATGTCGAGGGACGGACAACCAATTGTTTATCACTTAACTTTGGGTTTTCTACGGGTTCAATGTAAAAAACACTAATATATAACACTAAAACAAAATTTTGTACAGGTTCGGCCGAACTTGTTCCCCAAAGCTGCCTACATCTGTGTTATACTGACCGAATAAACATTATTTTAAATATATTATTTATTGTATTATAAGATATGCGAGTATTATGGGTGTTAATTAGTAATTTAATTTTTGGGTTTAGCGTTAGTACCGTCACGAAACTAACCAATACCAGTTGACTTCATATGGCTTTGAGCGTAAGTTGTATTTTCTTATTACCCGCAACGTGGCGGGTAATAAGACTTTGGTTGTTAATAACATTGGTAAGAAATTTTATAAACATTCCCATCAAAACTTGACCTAATTGCATCATGTAAAGAATTGTAACACAAATGGAAGAACAAACTTGGTTTATAGAAGATAGACAATTCAAAATCAATAGCTTTAAGTGGTGCATCCTCATCAGGGCCGACTATGAAGGGGGTGGGGAGGTCAACCGTCTCCGGCCCGATCCCTCCGATAGGCCCGACTTAAAAAAAAACTTTATATGTATATATTTTCTGAAAAACATATGTATTGTTAACGTTTAAACCCAATTACTCAACTCATTTAAGTCTATTTTTGTAAAAATTATTTATCTAACCCAAATCATAAAGCTCATTTAATAATTTAATTGTTTAAACCTAATAAAAGCCCTATTACTTAAGGTTCACTTTTATTTTATTTTGTCTTCGGCCTAAAAGTTTTTAACGATTCTCAGAGACAGCTATGATCTTCATCACGAGTCTGAAAAACTAGACTACATTGCTTTATAGGCAGTTTGCCATTACTAAATTCCAAGAGAATCGAAGCTAAATGGGAAGAGCTTAAATCAATATTCAAAATTAACGTGTGACGTCAAAATCAAAAAAATTATTGGTATCACTATAGGTTTTTGATAAAATCAAATACAAATTAAATAAAAAATAAACTCAAAAGGCTTTGATCTTGTCGACCCAGATGTTTAGCCAATCATAAAACTTATAAAATCTAAAAGGGTAAAATCATGAGCAACTTACTTATACCACAATTTGGTAGGCCAAAGCTAATCTTTTCCTTCATTCAAGAATAACATGGGACCTTTGGTTATAAACCAAAGCCATAACTATTACACCACTTGTTCAATTTTGTACTGGTGTTCATCTTATAATTTATTAGGGGGGCATTCTCTGGTTTTTAGGGTAAATTAGTAGAATATTAATCCAGTTTCAAGTTTAAAAGTGTGTCAATTAAATCACTCAAGACTATAAAATGTTTTGATTAAGTCGTTAACTTTCATATTTCATTTATATTATAGGTTTTAACATATTTTATTTTTCAATGAGAAAATCTTTTTCAATTTTTTTTACATATATGATGAGAAGTGGTTACGGGGATTTTATTTTTTATATTTTAAATTTTAATATAATTAATGTTTATATATATATATATATATATATATATATATGGGGAATGTGAATATGGGGCTGTTAAGCATCTAACCTTAGATGCGAAACCCCCTAAAACTACGTAGTTTTGATTCAAAATAATTAAAAAGTAATTTTATTTAAATGATCCTGTTTCTCTCCTTTAACTATCCTGTTTCTCTCCTTTAACTTCTCAATTCTCATCCCTAATTTTTCACGTATACGCCATTATAGATCGATACACACGTGCACTATTAGCCAGAAATCATTAATAATCGTCCAACATATATCCTTGTTCTAAATCTAAGAAGCTTACCATATATTGTCATCCAATAATGAGGATAGTAGGCTACCCCAAATTCTTGATTCTTGCTTTCCACCAGTAATGGGATTTAACAAGCTTTTTTTTTTTCTTGTTTTCTTTCTTACTTCATGTGAAGCAATTTCTGGTAACAAAAAAAATTAAAACAATTTTTATGTAAAGCTATTAATTGAGAATACGAAGATTGTAGCAGCGTATGCTAATTTTATATTCAAAGCAAAAGTCGAGTAAATATTTTTTGTCATGCTAATTTAAATTTAAACATCTCAATAAAAACTTCATAAGTTTAGCCCATTAAAATTGATACCGAGTTCAGATACAAGTTTAGTTATAACAGTTTATGAATGCTTCAATTTGGAGGAATTGCAACGGAAATGGATGGCCACTGTGTTCTCAATTTGAGGCGTTTTTTTTATAATCTATTTGGTCAATTGTGATGTACAATTGAATTAGAGATTGCTTGCAAGTTCGGTATCTGATGGATGCTGGAGACATTGAAAATTAGTTACGGGATGAGAAGTTAAATGAGAGAAAACAAGATTAAAATAAATAAAATTAACTTTTTAATTGTTTTGAATTAAAACTACGTGGTTTTGGCGGTTTCACATCTAATGTTAGATGCTTAACAGCCTCATATTCACTTTCCCCCATATATATATATATATATATATATATATATATATATATATATATATATATGGGAGATTTCAATTAAGAACCCCGTTGAGTTTTAAGAACTCGAAAGAACTCAGTGTAATGATTTTTTTTTTCGAAATTTTTTTACACATACGTAATATATGTAAGTTACATACACGTAAAAAAATTACAGAATTTTTTACGAACCGAGTCGACTTTTTACACATGTGTAACGGACGTAAAAGCTAGTGTAACCACTTACATATTTATTCTCTCTCCTACTTTTATTTTTTTGCCAGATTTAATCTCAACCACATATTTCAATCCATTTAATTAAATGTGTGGCAGAGAATTGAGTTCTTAAGTTTTTAAAACTCAATATGGTTCTCAAAATATCCCTCCCCTATATATATATATATATATATATATATATATATATATATAACTGCATACATTGTAAATCCCGAACCTTCACATCGTCTTCATTGCTTTCTTGAAATTTGAAGATTTGGTGACACGATTTGAGAAAAAATTGCCCGACTAGCCTAATTAAAACACTTTAAACTTGGTTGCTATTATATGACATTTTTTTCTTTTTAATTATCTGTATTAAAATTTTGAAATTCAGGGTTCCGGGTAGAGGTGTACAGAAAAACCGGTTTCACCCAAACTGGTTTTCAAACCGACCCAAACCGTCAGTTTCAGGATCGGTTCCCCTTCAAATCTATCAAACCGGTTTTTAAACTGAACCGAACCAGTGTGACCAAGTCGGCCTACCCTGCTTCTAAACCGGTTTATAAACCGAACCGGATTGAGTCGAACCGGTTTGACCTGTCGTTGACCAAACCGGCTCGGGTTGGGTTTAAAACCGGTTTTGTACACCTCTAGTTCCGGTGCCATGACATTATGTAAATGAGCCCCATGCATGCTTAACCTGCTGTCCTTGTGGTCACAACCTTGATTGTTTGAAGACCAGGTGATTTAAATGCATCCATCTTTGATTTCCTTTTCATATTTCACGTGCACCAAATATCAACACTTCATTTCTTTAATTATTATTCTTATACCTTTGATATGAAAAGTGTATTGTTTAGCTTATTTCTTTTGAAATCTACAAAATGTTAAAACAAATTAAAGTATATATTTTTAATGCAATATTTTGTCACCGACTCACTGGTACGGATGTCTTCATCACTAGTTTTCTAGCTAATTAAATTTGCAATTTCACAATTAAATCCTTTAAGGTCCCTCCACTTTATGTACGGATAAATGCCGGTGAGAAACAGCAGCATGTCACAAAACTCCGATCAATTCATTAAACAATATTTATCTGTTTCGAAGCCAATGTGGTTGAGTTTGACTGCCGGTATTAAAAAGGAAATGAATATTTGGAATGTAGACTGTAAGTTTTTCCTAAAACAGGAAATGATGGGCTTAAATACCTAATGTTGTCTGTGATTGCGGGCATATAAAGACTAAAGCTCACGTTTTGCCATAACGCTTTTAGTAGTTGGTAGTAAACAAGAAAATTAAATTATCCGTTACCATAATTATAGGCATGACAATATATCCTAGCGGAAAATGCGCAACTTTATCCTATAGTAGCCAAATTTTCAAGTAATTAACTATATTCAAAATTTCTTTATTTTTGCAAGATAATTTTTTTTTGAACGACCAACTAAGTTACTAGCTTACATTTTATTAACTATTTCATTCTTATAAATTTTAATAATGTTTAAAATAAAAATTTTAAAATAAGTGAGGCATATCTACATATATGAACATTATTTTCAATTTAATGAGTTTTTTTAGTTAAATTAAACGATTATGAAAAATGGGTATTATTTATTAACTAGCTTTTAGGACTTGTGCGTTACAGCGAGACCGTTAAACTGAACAAAAAAAAAAGGTAAAAACGTTTAAACAAGACCTAAAAAGTAGAACTATGTGCACACGTTAACTCGCAAAAGTTAGACTAAACATAAAACATATAAAAGAATAAAGAAGTCGAATTGGTAAAGCACATTATTCAAGTAAGTTACAAAATAATATTAATAATAATAATAATAATAATAATAATAAATAAATAAATAGTTAAATAAATTAACAAAGTATACGATTAATTAATTAATTAATTAATTAAAGTATAAAGGATAGGGTTTGTTATATGAATCACCACGTTTTATAAGTAATGTGGTTAGTAGGCCTGTTAAAAAAGCTCGAGGCTCGAAGCTCGGGCTCGTGGCTCGCTCGATAAAAGCTCGAATAAAACTAGCTAAAAAAACTTGATTTGAAACATTCTGAGTTGAGTTGGCTCATTTTTGTAACCAAGCTCGGCTCGACCTAGGCTCGGCTCGATCATGGCTCGGCTCGTTGGCTCGATTTAAATCTCGTTTAGCTTCAAAATCAAGCTAGAGCCTTAGCTGAGATGCATCGTTTAATTTCAAGCCCAAGCTCGAAACCACCCTGGCTCGACTCGGGCTCGACTCGTGAACAGCCCTAGTGGTTAGTTACCATAATGAGTTTCTTCTACTAACTTCACAACTATATTCATTTATCAATAAATCATATGGATTTAGACTATTCCTATCAACAATCTCACAATCTCAATCTCACATTATAAAATTAATTTCTCTCTCTTCAATCTACAAAATTTAACACACTCCAATCTTTTACTTCCATTAACAACCTAATCTCATCTTTTTTTTATTAAATAAATTCAATTTATAATTAGTTTTGATTAACTATATAAATATAATTAAATAATTATATATTTTTAAAATTATATTATTTAATTGAAAACTTTATATATATATATATATATATATATATATATATTAATCAAACACATTTTATAAAATAGATAAAAATAAACTAATGGTTCAGATAAGATAATTTAATAATGGACAAAAATTAAATTTTATTTAAAAAAATTCCATTTTGATTAAAAAAATTCAATTTTTAACGAATTTTATACTGGAGTGTTCATAAAATAAAACTAAGTAAGACTATGTTTTTATATATTTTTAAAAAGTTAAATATAATAAGTTATAAAACAAATTCTCAAAATATATAAAATTAAAAGTGTAGACAAAAATTGAAAAATAAAATAAAATTCCAAACCAATTAATATGTTGACATGTGGCAAGAAAATAGGATTGCAATCTGGATTGTGATCACAATCTTATTTCTTGAGATTGTTTGCAATTTGATGTATTTAATATTTTTTTTATTGCATAGGTCCTATCAATCTAAATTTTAGATTGTTGATGGGTGTAGTGTAGTCTTAGTGATTTCTAATCACATATAGATTCCCAACTAATTTGTATTCACACATAAATACAAATAGATCAAGGTCGGATCCTAAATAAAGTGGGTTTTTCATGAAAAACAAATGGGGTATTAGAACATGGTATATTAAATATTTTATATTATATATTTTATTTTATGGTTATATATGTTAGAGAGAGTTTGGCATTAGAGTTGCGTATTTTTTTCTATAATTAGTCTGGTATATATTGTTTTAACGAGAGGCAACAAAATATACGACTCTTTATAGTATTAAAGACACGTCGATTCAATAACTAGTTCCTTTCTTTCTTATTTCTCTATTTTTCTAGGAGACAACTGAAACCCATATGATTCTTGAAATAACTCCCGCCACATGATTCTTGAAATAACTCAACCAATTTTATGATTTTTGCTACATGTTTTTATGTTTCGGTTATGGTTATATGTATAAATAACCAAATTAACCCAATCAAACGAATATCAACAAGCCTTTTTTACTTTTCTATATTTAATAAACAATATAACTGTTAGAAAAATTGCGTTACAACTTTTTATAATAACATATAGATTGCCGTTTATCGTCTTTTGTAAAATTTTTAAAATTGCTAGAATTTTATTTACCCCAAGTTATAATTAAATTCATTAGTCTAAAGGTAATAATTAATCAAATTTACTCAAAAATCTTTCAAAAATACGTTGAAAATTACAAGAACCACATGGTACATGTGTATGTGTTACTTTGAATGTAGTATATAAGACGGTTATATAATGTCTGCTAATTAATTTCGCAATTTCATACTATATTCCAGCCTAAATCAAGTTTTCTAAATGCAGCGTAAAGTCTTGTCACCGACTCACTGATATAGATATTTTCATTACTGGTTGGTTTGCTAATTAATTTTGCAATTTCACAATCAAATCCTTATAGGACCCTCAACATTATTTATGCACGAATGTGATGTCTGTGAAGTACAACAAAATTGGAACAAATGTCATTACTTATCCGTTTCAATATTATTTGACTAGACAATATACCCAATTAAAAAAATTATTTATAGTCTGATGATTTAATATTATTCATTTGTTTTCTTATATTATAGTTATAACTTTCAATGTGAAACATGTTTGTAATTAAGTGATGAACTATTTAAATAAAAGTTTGTAAGCAAGAAGCTAATGATAAATTATTTATCTAGCCAATTCAAAAAAAAAAAAGGTTTTAGGTTGAGAAATTATTTTGTACAGTCATTATAATAGACCATAGGCTTAAAAGACGTTAGAATATTATATGGTCGATATTAATTAGTCTATAAGCGTATGTACATAACTTATAGTTAAAACTTAAAAATTAAAAAAAAACAATTTCTGCATAGGTCTAACCTAGATATATGTTGACAATAGAAGAGCATGTGAAACTCGGGATCGACAAAGGGTGACTTATGAACTTTTTTCTTTTCACGTGAAACGTACACCCGCCATTCCAGATAGAGAGATGGGGGGGGGGGGGTTTGGAGGGCACCTTTGTTTCGCAGAGGTAACCGAAAGAGGAGGCTGATGATGATGACGACAACGACGATGAAAGTTCTTAAGCTCATGAAAAATCATTTTTATTTGATCCGGGGTAAGGCTCGTTACAAATCACTAAATTATTGCAAAAGAAAAAAAACAAATCTAAATCGTATGAATATTATTTTTTTATCAATTGTTCACATTTTAAAAATTTGTTATATATATATATATATAGGGTAGGGTTAATGTAAAAAACAATATTTTTGTGAGAAGAATAAGAATAGATCTAGGCTCTTGGATCTATGATCTAGTGGTTGAGATTGGTAGTTTCTAAATAATTGTATTGTTTCATATTTACACTGTATAGTGTCATATTTATGTGGTTTGTTTTATTTTAAAGCTCTTCTCACACTTCTTACAAAACATTTGTTTTTTATTTAAACTCTTTTCTATATATATATATATATGTGTGTAAGTTATTTAAGTACCATCAAACTGATTTGTTTATATGTTTTAGTTTTGCATCTATTTACATGTATGTTATATTAATTAAATTAATTAACTGTTATTTTTCTTTTGAATTTAAAGATAGAAAAAAGAGAGATAGTAACCATTACATTTTTAGATCTTTTAGATTAGAAAAATAAACTGTTTACTAATTTTCATTTGTCAAAATAACTTATTCTATGTCTAGATCCTTCCTTTTAACGTAAACATTTACTTACGTGTCTTTAGACGAGATTATGAATATTTTAATAATATTTCTTTTGAATGTTTTATTCGTAAATAACATGTTTGATATGGTTTTCAATCAGTGGCGAAGCTTGGACATACACGTCGAGGGGGCCGGACTCAATATGTATAAAAAAATTCCTAGATTAGAGGGGGTGGGCTCAATATTTCGGTCAGAAACGGGTAAATTTATACCATGTATAAAAATTTTCGGCTGGAAATGGATAAATTTACACTGCCGAGCGAAAAAAGGAGGTCAGGCTCAAAATTTCGATCGGAAACGGATAAATTTACACTATGTATAAAAATTTTCGGGAAAAAGTGGATAAATTTACACTACCGAGCAAAAAATTAAGGGGGGCGGGCTCAAAATTTCGGTCGAAAACGGGTAAATTTACAATATGTATAAAAATTTCGACGAAAAAACATAACTTTACACTATCGAGCAAAAAAAAAAAGAGGCCGGGACCACCCCTGACCCAACTTAAGCCACGCCAATGTTTTCAACTTTTGCCTATTGTAAGGTGACAAGGATTTACCTGAAAAGAAAATTGAGTCACTAAAAGGTCGATCAAAAAACGAAATTGTTGACTCTTGACTCTAAGCGTGCTAGGACTATATGGCAATAAAAACATATGATAAATGTAAATACGTCATCAGTTTTTGCTTCTTTACTTTTTCTTACTTACATTTTTCTTTTTTCTTTTCTTTTTTTTAAAGCTTAGCATTTTATACTTGTATAATAGGGTCAAGTTATTTTATAAATTGATACAAAAATATAAAAAAAAATTCTGACAAAAGAAACCTAAAAAAAAAATTAAAAATTCATAAGTCAATATATACATAAAAATTAAAAAAAGTAAAAACACTAAAATGTTTCTCCCTTCTTCCTTAATCAAAAAGAAAAATAGAAAGAAAAAAAGAAAAAAAATGAAAGATACAATGTTTAAGGAAAAAATATCATTATTATTTGTTATTTATCATTGTATTTTTTGTTTATTTTTGTCATTAATTGTGTTATTTTTTCCCTTAAAATTGTGTATTTTTTCCTTTGATATTTTGTTATATTACTCAACATTATGTTATATTTTGCTTAGCATTATGTATATTTTGCAATATGGTGTGTCTTCTTTTATTTATCATTTTGTTTTTTGTTTATTTTCGTCATTTTGTCTTTTTATGTGTGTGTGTGTGTGTCTGTTTTTTTAACAATAAAGATGGGGGAACATTTTAGTTTTTAATTTTAATTTTTTTTTATATTTTGAGTTATGATTTTTTTAATTATTTTTCTTGATTTTTTTAATTATTTTTCTTGATTTTTTTTAGCACAACCTCTTCTCACACTTCACATTTTTGTCTCATTTTTTATTCTAACATTTTTCTGTATAATAATCATTTAATTTTCTTGTTTTAAAATTGATGTGTGAAATTAGGGTGAGAACAAAAGTAATATTATTACACTAAGGCTTATATTGAATAATTACAGAATATTTTTTTCAGCATTGATTATTATTTATTAAACTTATAAGATGAAAACAACGTGGGGCTTATTAGATAGAAAGCACCATCTAACTCCAAGTCTCAAGTGCTTATACGAGTCATACAAGGCTATACTATACAAGTTGTATAGGGTTATAAAACTTGTTAGCTTTTTATACACAATTTAAGACGTGTTAGATATGCTAATTGAGTAGGTTATTAAACAACCCGTATAGCCCTTTACGACTCAAGCAGACGTGTAGTTTTAGTGCCTTATGAGATTCTCCTCTATATACACATCGCCCAATTTTTCTTGAGTGATAAAACTTTAGTAAAACCGATGTTGTATTAGAGAAATAACCAACATCGAAACAAAACACAATTGCAAGAAAAGAAATTGATTTTTATTCCATTTATTCCACCCAATTTTCAACTTGCTATTTCTATGCACAATCCGTTGGAATGAAAAGCGACAAATGGAATTGAAGAGTAGCTCCCTCGTCAAATCATGCCAAACGATGGCAAGTCCCTTATTATTTGAAATGATACATAATTTCATTAATATTTAGCACTCTGCATGTATGCGCCAATTATTTAGCACAATAAAAGATTCTGTCAATGTTTGACACGATACAAGATTCCATCGCACTAAACACAAGAATTCTACCAATACAAGTTTATATAGGAGTATAAATTTCTTAGCATATTCTTAGTGTTATTGTTTGCTTTGTTTTATTTCATCATGTACATCCGAGAATAATGAGTATTCTTACAAATCAATGGATTTGTTATTTATTTAAAATAATAGAATAAATATTAACATGAACTAATTAGAGTTGGACCTAAGAATTTATTGAAAATGGGCTTAAGAAGAGATAATGGGATTAAGGGTTCATGAGATAGAGAGTATATATAACATCTTAAAACCCTTAAACCCTAAATCTCTTCATATTTCATCTTTCAAAAGTCAAAACACACATATTAAGCTCAAGATTTAAAAGATTTGTATTAATAAGGAATTCAAGAACCGACTTCATAAAAGTATATATCTATGTTAGACAAAATGAAAACGTTAAGAAGTCGTAACCAAATATCGCATACATTTTCGGATCTCACTCGATTAAGGTACGCTTTAGTTAAAAAAAAGTTATGTATTTGATGTCGGTTTGCCACAAAATTTGGTAGGATTGTAGATTGGGTTATAATAAGTAGTAAACTTGCAAACTTGACATAAAACAAGTTAAATGGATTAGCTCGTGTTAAACGATTAAAGTTCGACTAAAAAGGATGGGTAAATGAAAACGGTTGTACATGAAATTTCGTATACCACTAGATCGGGGTGGAACGCTTGTTAAAGTCTCAAACTTTATAACAAACGAGCTATTTGGTCTAGATCGTGTTAAGCGAGTAAGGTTTCATTCAAAAAGAGAATCAGAATGCTCTTTGCAAATAAGAATAATCTTTGCAAATAGAAATGGTCTTTGCAAATGAGAATGATGTTTGTAAATGGGAATGATGTTTGTAAATGAGAATAGTCTTTGCAAATGAGAATACTCTATGCAAATGGGAATGGTCTTTGCAAATGGGAATGAATCTTGCAAATGGAAATAGTGCATGAAAATGGGAATGATCTTTGCAAATGGGAATGTTCTTTGCAAATGAACATTGGGCATACTCATTGCTAGATATTCAACCATTATAGATAGCTTAGTTAGTAAGTATTAGTAAGACTAGCTAAGCTAATGGGGTTTGAACCTGCTATCTTAGTTAAGTATAATTAAATTGTAGAAACATTCATTAACGACTTATTGTTTAACAGTATTAGAGTATAATTACGCTCTTATAATCCTTAAACCCTAAATCTCTTCATATTTCACCTTTCAAAACACACACATGAAGCTCAAACTATGAGGGACTCTCGTGGGTTGTGCGCGTGGTAGTAAAACAGTAACCGATTGGATATTTTAGCTTTTGCACAAGATCGTGTTTTAAATTTATAAAAGTGATTTCTACTAAGACTAAACGCACAAAAAATAGGCAAGTGTACCTATCGTATATGTAGAATAGTTTTGGTAAGAACCAAGTATCGATCCGTTGACACAAATGTTTCTAATAATGAATCTTTGTTTTAGTTTAATCGAAGAGTTTTAATCATTTTGGGGTTGATTTTTTAACTTTTATAAAATAATATATATATATATATATATATATATATATAGGTGACCAAGACGAGAAATTCTAAATGAGTAATTCAATTATATGAAGGTTACCATCTAAGATCAAGAATCCACTCAATTTATCCTTGATGTGATAAACTTGTCGTAATAATATATGGTAGAATAGCCCATCATTTCTAAGTGAGCATATCCTATGATAAAAAGAAAGTAGCATGCGCATTTTAAAGTCAACAATTTCCTAATGTCATGCTACCACGAGAATGTAAATTTAAGTTGGCAAGTAGTTTAGTAAAGTAGAAAGATTAGGATTGACTTCGATTTCTCAAATATCAATTCTAACAACTTTGGGTGGTTGTAGTTTAGTCACACAACCTCCCCTTGGTTGATTTAAGTAGCTTATAATTACACATTCCGTTAACATATGATTTCTTTACTAGCATGATAATCTAAGCAATCGTGTTAACGATGTTATTTCAGAATTACCAAAACTAAAGAAATAGATTATCACTTATTGATATACGTCTATATATACATCTCGTATCCCGTGTAAAGTTGTGTTTCTTTAATGTTTTGAGTTCGGTTTGATTCGTGTTTCGTTTATCCTTCTTTAATTTAAGTTTTGAGTCAAGTTTATTATATGTTTACATGTTTTTAATCGTTTGGTGTCTTGCATGTTAAACTTAATTCTTTCTATCTTTTCATGCGAAGTTTAAGTTTGTTTTGCTCATCATTTGTTACATGATTACTTCACTTACGAGTTTTGGTTTATGTTCATGTAGATGGTGGCTTGGTGATCAAGAGAAAGGAGGTCTAGAAGTTTCTATGCGTTACTTGGAGTTCAAGAAAGATATATAAGATGATTTAGCAACAATTAACAAGAAATAAGAAAAGAAATTCGTGGGCTACATCAGAAGGGCGCCGCTGCGCGCGACCGTGGGAGGCCATTCCCTCTGCGCGGCGCTAGGGCTTCCTGGTCACACGTTTTTGCAAGTCCAAGCCCATTATGCGTTCTATATATACATCTTTATATCTTAGCCGATTCTAACAACAAGTGCAGCCGATTTCAAGAGTTTTTCCAAGGATTTGAAGGTGACTTGAAGCTAGGAACTAAGGAGGATCAAGAGAGCTTTCATCTGGGTGTTCGAGGATCAATTGCAAAGGGTTTTATCGCTCTAACTTTCGTTCCTTGTTCATTATTTATCTGTCTAGCCTCTTTGTTTTTAAGACTTGTTTAGTATTGTTTTTAATAATGATGCTAGGCTAGACTTAATGTCTACTTAGGTTTGATGAACATGTTTGAGACTTGATTCTTGCTTTGGACTTATGTTTTGATTATGGTTTCGTTTTATTAATAGTAAAAGACTTGATTTTGTTTACATGATGCATATGAATGTTTATTATCTTGGTTGATTATTAATTATTGCTTCACATGGATCTTGCTTTCTATTGATTGTGTTCTTTAGATATTAGGGCTCATGTTTAATCATTACTTGGTGTTTTGATTATTATGGTTGAATAGGCCTATTAGATCATAGAATCTTATTAATCGTTAATTAGGATTTTGAATGTTTTGCTAAATTCCAATAGCTGTGAGGTGAGGAGTTGTTCGTGTGTCTTGGTCAATTGCATGCTAGGATAGTAGTGACAATATTCTTGCTTATGTGTTGATCCTTGTTCATGATGTCATTTTAAGTTTATCAAGTTATCTAGAGTTTTGTGGTTCGTAAGATTGCTTGCTTTAGATACTATTAATTAACCCTATTCATAACCGTGAGGAAATCAATATAATTGATTGCTTAATAATCTAATAATTATTCTTTAGGATTTTACTTGATGCGATTGAGGGTCCTTTAGGGTTTGTTAGATGAATACGTTTAGAAATCAGTTTCCATATCATGTTATTTGTCCATTTCTTGATGATTGTTGATACATGGGATTCTTACCTAGGTAGATTCCTTCTCTGATTGGTTTCGATCTCGTTATTAATTTCTTGTTTTCTCGTTTACTTGTTTATTTAATTTCTTAGTTAAATGTTAGTTTAAAATCCCCCTTAAACATTAATAATAAATAGTCGCGTCGTAAGTCGAGTCTAATTAGTTAATTAACGTAATTTATAGAGTCCTGTGGGTTCGATATTCCGGACTTACTTAGCTTTAGTACAATTGACCGGTTCACTTGCTGGTGTTTTGTGTAGTTGAGTCTTAAGTCTAGTTTTTATTACTTGTTTAATTTAGTTAATATTTAATTGACTGTTTTCATCACATCACTTATATCTCATCATTTCTAAGTATAATATAAGGATCCATGTTTCGATAAATTATCAAGGTATTCTATCTTTCAAGAACATGAATCGATCATGAATGATTGTCAATCACCAACTTTGAATTGTTGAATTAACATAGTGAAACATTTCTCATCAAAAGATAATTGCAAAATAACCATGTACTTTACTAAACCAAATCACATGTTTTATGCAATCATCAAGTAAAATAAAGCTTCTTCATAGATTTTAGATGGTAAATGGAGTTTAGCTCATAATGAGCATGGTTATGAACATTAGAATGGATGATGATAACAAACACATGATTAAACTAGAACAATCTAACCAAATGTGGATGAATCTTCCTTCTTAATGATGATGATGGTTGTTGATGATGATCTCCAATCCTTCAAACTCTTCACTAGATCTTCAATATGAGTGTTAGTGGTTGTTTTTATAAGTGAAAACCGTATAGAATTCTCTTCAATGCACACTTCTCAAATGCCACAAGAGCCTCTATTTATAGACTGTTTGGAGGTAGATGCATGGCCCCGTGCTTTATTAAGCACGGCCCCGTGTCTACGTGTCCCAGTTGCATGTTGTCAGATCGTACATGATGACTCACCACGGCCTTGTGCTTCCTGAGGCACGGCCCCGTGTTAATTCTTTTTGTCGTTTCTGAAAGGTGACCACGGCCCCGTGCTATTGTTCTCAATATTTGTCTTTTCTTGTAAATTTTTGTCTTTTCTTGTGTTTAAAAGCATGAGGCCGTGTTTCTTGAGGCATGGGGGCGTGTTTTTTTTGCTTTTCTTGTGTTTTCTTCCGTTTTTCTTTGTCTTTTCACTTGTTTCTTCGTTTGGGGCTTGGGTTTACCTGAAATTGTATTTTATTATGATAAGTAGCCTTCTGTGCTATGTTATTTGATAGAAGTTGCATTTTTTAGAGATTATTTGATGCTAAAAAGATGTATAAATTTATGTACATCAGAATCGTTTTAGTAAAAGAATTCAAGATCCGTATCTATAAAATTGTAGATCCGTGTTAGACAAAAAGAAAAGGTGAAGAAGCTGCCATCAAATATCGCATACATTTTCAGATCTCACTCAATTAAGGTACATCTTAGTTAAAAAAGTTAAGTATTTGATTTCGGTTTGCCATAAAATTTGATAGCATGTTAGATCGGGTTATAATAAGTAGTAAAGTTGCAAACTTGACATTAAACAAGTTAAATGGATTAGCTCGTGTTAAACGAGTAAAGTTATGTTCGCAAAAAGGATGGGTAAATGAAACCGATTGTACATGAAACTTAGTATACCACTAGATCGGGATGCAATGCTTGTTAAAGTCTCAAACTTTATAATTGACAAACTATTTGGTTTAGATCGTGTTAAGTGAGTACGGTTTGGTTCAAAGAGAGAATGGGAGTAAGGTTTGGTTCAAAAAGAGAATGGGAATGCTCTTTGCAATTGAAAATGCTCTTTGCAAATGGAAATGCTCTTTTGCAAATTGGAATGGTCTTTATAAATGGGAATGGTCTTTGCAAATGAGAATGGTTCTTGCAAATGAAAATGGTCTTTGCAAATAGGAATGGCCTTTGCGAATGAGAAAGGTCTTTGCAAATGCAAATGATAATGGTCCTTGCAAGTGGGAATGGTCTTTGCAAATGAGAATGGCCTTTGCAAATAGGAATGCTATTTGCAAATGGGAATAATCTTTGCAAGTGAGAATGCTATTTGCAAATGGGAATAATCTTTGCAAGTGAACCTTGGGAATACTCATTGCTAGATGTTCAACCATTATAGATTGCTCAGTTACTAAGTATTAGTAAATAGCAAAGTTAATGGGGTTTGAACCTGCTAGCTTAGTTAAATATAATTCAATTGTAGGATCCTTAATTCACGAATTATTGTTTTAACAATTAGTCGTGCACAATTGAGGATGGGAATAACTATAAATTCATAACACAACCAGATCAAGGTGAGTTTTAGCTCTTTTCTCTATTTATGTTTTCGGGGCTACGTGCATACTCAATGTGATAGTTGATAATAAACATTTCTAGGTTAGTAATATATTAAGAGAACCCTTTGCAAATTGAGAACTTTGAGAACCATTTTAGACCACTAAAAACACCTTTGAAAAAAATATTTAAAAAAATCATAAAACAAAAAATAACAAAAATTTTAAAAAAGTAAAAAAACCAAAATTCTTATATTTCATTCCGGTTTCATTAAAAAAAATAAAAAAACAAAAAAATCATCGTATTATACACATATGTATAATTTATTTAATCTTTAGTTACGTAATTAATATACACATATGTGCAGTGTCATTTATCTTAAATTATACACATGTGTATAAAAAAATCATGTAAATGTACATATATGTATATATTATACATATGTGTATATAATTTGGTTAAACCGAGTTTTTTTTTATGAAACTGGGATGTTAAAATAAGAATTTTGGTTTTTTTTACTTTTTTCATTTTTGTGTTTTTTTTATTTTATGATTTTTTTTATTTTTGGGTTTTTTGTGGTCCAAAATGGTTCTCATGGTTCTCAATTTTAAAAAAATTCTCTCATAATCTTGATCCTATATATATATATATTATATGTGGGATTGAGATACTCTTTTTGATCCTATAGTTTTCTCGGATCGAGACAGGTATCATAACTCTTTCTACCCATCCTGCATATTGTCCTTTTTGTTTTGTATTCGTATTGTAAAAGAAACTTAACTTATTATTAGTTATTAGACGAGATTTTTTGAAAATATTGTCCGTAGGTTTGTGAAGAGAACAAATCATTTTTTCAATAATCCCTATATTTCAGCCGAATCTATAATTAGAATAAATAAATAGGATTTGATTTGTTTATAATTATTTTTAACTATGTTAAATATGTTCACATATATATATATATATATAATGTCATTTTCCCTTTCTCTGCTTTGTAAGATTAAGATAAGGGCGCAAGTATTCGCTTCAATATATTTCTTTATCTCCCCGTGAATCGTATGTTTATAACCGTATGGACAAAATTTTTGTAACTCATATATGTTGGTACGCTTATATATATATATGGTGAATCTTCTATCAACGAATTAACTTTTTCCACAGAGGCACACAAAATATGAGGACTAGTGTTGTTTATAAATTAATTATCAAATACTCACATAGACCTACATCAAACTATAGAAAAATACACATTTCGATAAATATGAAAAAAAGGCAAATTGTAAATAAATAATCTCAACTTTTGTACATTGGCCGATAATAATCCCAAGTTTAAAAGTCACTACCATCGGTCCTAACTTTCAACTATTTTTGTCTCAATGGGCCTCCGTTAAGACAAAAAACAGTTGAAAGTTGAGACCACTGATATGATTTTTAAAGTTGAGATTATTATCAGTCAATACACATAAGTTGGGATTATTTATTTCCAATTTGTCAAAAAAAAAACGAGTCTTATAGATATGACTCGAATATCACCTATACAGGTCATATAACACATACAAGAGTCTATAGAATAATACTGATCGTATAGTGTGGGTGTTGGTTGATGTCATTAGACAAGATCTAACACTACAAGTTGAATATATCTATATGACTCGTTTAGGTATAGAAGTGTCTGAATATAATGTCCTTATGCATGAACAATGGACCCCGACAAAAATTTTTGATACAACGAATACAATATGATTTCTGATTTCTTATTTGCATTTGGTTTGTGTGATCTTAAATTTATAACCTGGCCTCATGAATCAACTTTTCTAACGCCTTTATAGAGTAAATTACACGGATAGTCTTTGCTCAAAATTTTCGATATCATTCATAATGTTTACAAACTGCACGTTTAGTCCTTGCCTACATTTTTCTCATTCATAATAGTTGATGTCATAAATTACTAGTATGCCCTTTAAAGACTTACACTTTCCCGTTAACTATTATACTCGTTTAAAGATTTTCAAATAATATTGCGTGTGACCCCTTTATAATTTAATAAATGCATATAACAACCTTTCTAGTGACTTTGACTATTAACAATTTCAACGGGCTCATGGGCTAGAATTTCAGAAACAAAAAACACGCAAACATTGTGACTAAATAATAAAATTGAAGTTATTGTAGGTTTAGTATATGAAAGTTAATTTTTTTTATTGAACAACGAATAAAGCCCGTTCAACCCTTGCAAGCGAATGACAAAAGACGATCTCATACACTCGTGATCGCAGACAATACTGGATAACTCAACCCGCCATCACCTGTTTCGGAGAAAACCTGAAGCCGGCTCACTGCTAAAACCTGGTTGGATCAGATTCGAAATTGAGACCTAGCGGTCTTCAACCCAAATATTTACTTTCCTGTCAATACTAGTTAAGCTAAAGATTATTGGCATGTGACAGTTTATTATCTTAATCTTAAATATAAATAAGCGAAAACATAAAAGCTATCTGGTTGAACCGGTTAAACCGGATTTCACACAGCAGACCAATATTTAGAGTCCGGTATTTTTGGCCGGTTTACTAGAACATCGTACCGGCGGTTTTTGTCTAAAATATTGGTTTTTACCGGCAAACCGGTTCTATGCCCGAGAAAATATGATATTTGTGGCCCATATTTTTTCAAATTTACTTTTAACCCAACAATTAACATTCAAACGTGCAAACTTATGACTATTTTTTTAAAAAATTAAGTGCTTTTGCATTATGTTTTTAATATGGATTAACTTTTGAATTATTTTTTGTTATGAAATCATTTATTTTTGGGTTATTTTTGGATTGAAGTTACATTTATAGAAAATTATAAAGTAAATTATTCAACCGGTTGAACTTTCTGGTATAACTCGGTTCAACCGGTTGTACCATTTTTTAGCCCAATCTGATATAAGTAAAATACCGGTTTTTAAAACATTGCTACCCAACATTATAATTTTTTAGCGATATAATCTCCATTTAAATGTTAAATTATGTTATGTACGTCAATCAAATTATATCAAATAAGTATAGTTTTCTTCTAAGTTAGGTTCAAAATAGATTTTTTATTTTGTTTTTTGTTTTTCAAACAATTAACTTTATAAACCACACTAGTTTTTGTCCCCCGTATTACGGGGGTTGTTTAAAATTTCGTTTCCAATATTGTGAATGTATTTTGTTAGATTTTAGTTTATTTATTGTAAGAAGTTAATAATATATTTGAACCTATTTTGATTAATTTATGTTGGGTTTGTTCATTTTTTTATGAAACGCTGAATGAATTATCTACTTAATTTTTTATATTTATTCGTTTATGTTCATTTGTTATAATTTGGATATTATTTTATGAAACTTTTCATTTAAGTTAAACTAAAAAAAAAAGAATCGTGTAACTAAATCCATATTGAGAAATTAAATTAGGGTTTGATTACGAGGTTTGTTTTACATTTTACATGTTTCTAATATTAATATATTTTAATTTTATTTATTGTAAGGAAATTAATAATATACTTAGGGTTTGATAATGAAAGTGTTTTACAAATAAATGAGATATTATATCCTGTTTAAAAGCTATTTGGGTTTAATGAGACCCATGACCCGTTTATTTTTTTTACTATAAAATTGTTTCATAATTATAAATAATATATTTTTTTAAAAAAAAATTAGATACCTATGTTATAGGATTTTTGTCACACCCGACCAAAGGCGGAACATGTCGGGACGTAACGTATTGATTGGACAGTAGCTCGAAAGACATTAATTAAAGTGACAATAATTATTTAATTTATTAATATCAAAACAAGTACACAAATTCAATAAACAGAACAACAATTATATCGTGTTTTGTATTTTGAATAATATCCTAAGGTAAAACTAAATTCTTCGATCTTGAACAATGTAAATTACTTGTACCTGTAGCATGTATAAAAATAGAGTTTGTCAACACAAATGTTGGTGAGAATACATAAGTTTTAGTTGAGATACATATATAGATAAAAACCACAATTCATATGTAAATGATGAGTATTACTATTTCTATGAAAATGTAAACAACTAAATAGATGTGGACCCGTTCTTATTGATACGAAATCAATGTACTTGGGTAATGTATGATCATACTAGATGAGGATAGATGAGGATGAGATACCAACCACCAAACATAAAATAAACAATTAAGCACATAGAGCATTATCATAGAGCATGCAATAATCACACATAAATATATATCGAATTGTGTTTTGAATAGATGTGAAAATAAAAATGTGTAATGTAAATATGGTATACATGCCACCCCCAAAACGTAAAAGAGGAAAAAATGGGATATGTAAACTCACCTTAGAGAATAAGCAACCGAATAATATACGTTAAGACTGGTAGGAGATTAAGCGTCGCGCTCGAGAGGTAGCAAAGTCAAATCCTAACAAGTGTAATAATGGAAAAATACTACAAATTAACAATTGGACTAAGAGAGAACAAGACACGAACGGGTATAGAGAGTATAGCATATTGTATTTAGAGTTTATGATTAATAAAGATTACTTAAAAATTAATATTTGTATAAAATATAATTGTTTATAAAATATTCGTACTTATATTATTAAAGTGGTAACAATATATATTTATAAAAATGCCATTTGTTTATAAATCACTTAGCCAAATTATTATGTAAATAATTATTATATCCTTAATTTACGTATTCTAAATAAACAAAATCTTTCTAAATATTTATTACAAAAACTCTTATAAACTTTTAATAACCATTATACATATGTTTATATATACATAGATATATGTATATATATCTAGTTTTAAACGAGATTCGGAAAACAACGAGTTAATATGTTGGTTTTAATAAGATATAAATTATTTATCATTTATTTAGGTTTTAAAATGATTGGAGTTGATTATTGTAACAAAATACCCAAAAAAAGAAGACAAAACGGGGTGGCAGGGGGTCGAACCCGTGACCTCCACCACAAGATTCAAGTGTCTTAACCAGTTGAGCCATCCCACATCTTGCAACAATACCCAGAACCCAAATAATATAAACATAAGCAAACATCAACAGATTTGGCTAAGAACCCTAACGAATTCAATTGATCCAAATCTGTTAATGTTTTTCCAATAAACCTTAGGGCTTTTAATCAACACTGGATCGCGATTCTAACCATGTATACAATTACCTATAACAACGATCAGAGGTGGGTGAACGAGATCAAGCAGCGCCAGAGGTTTAGGGATGAATGAGCGAGTTATAACGAGTGAACTGATCTAATTAAGTATAGGGTTTTAGGTCGTGATAGCTTGAGTGAGTTGTGGACGAGTTTAATTGAAATATAAACGAGTTTATATAGGGTTTTAGGAATCGAGTTATAACGAGTGAACTGATTCCAGATGCCACTTCCACTACCAACATTTGAACCATCCTTAAATCCGGTTTGATCCCCGTTGATGGATTTTATCAATTTAACTCAAAGCAAATTTGAATTCTTGACAAGCCTCCACTTCCTATTCCCAGCCCTACTTTTGCTTTAGAATCATCACTAATTACCATTTCACCCACGGGATCTTTCAATCAATTTTTTTTTATTTGTTGCCTTATGATAATCAAATAACAATTTGGTCATTAGAGTTCTTTTACTCTGTTCGAACAGCGATGACAATTCGGGTTAAGTGGCATACGTCTTCATAGCCCAAGCGTGTCCATACGGCTAAAGAGATATTAACCGTCCATCTTTAGTTTGACATTTGAGTTTTTTTAATGTACTAACACTTAAAAGTTTTGACTTTTAGATGTTTGGACATCATAAACAATTTGACTATTAAAAAGTTGCGTTGTACTTTATGATTTTAGGTCAAGAGTGTAATTAAAACGATATCAAACCACTAGTCCTTTAGGACTTAGTTTATGTGCCTACGGCGTACCGAATACTCTGTAGATTGAACATATTGTTTTAAACAATATTTCAGTAGTGTACAAACAAACACCTTCATATGCATATCAAAGTATTTGATAAGACGAAATCTCATTTATGTAACTAGTTTAGGTCTTGTATAAGAAAAATGATGTAAATTTTGAGTCGAAAATCCATTTTTTAGGTTAAAAGACTAGAATCTTTAATGAAAAATGTACAACTCCAACCTAAATAAAGAACACATAAATTTAGGCCACAGACCATGTTTTAGGAGAGGCCGGCCTATAAATTTTCGGATAAAAAAACACATAAATTTACACTACTATACATAATTAAATAAAAAATCATGTCTTTATAGTTATTTTTTTATTTTAAACTGACGCAAACGTTTTAACTCATGATATTAATTACTCTCTCCGTCCCATTATAAATGTCCTAGTTTGACTTTTCAAGTCTTTCTTTTGCAACATTGATCGTAAATATTTTCGTTCGTGTCATATAATACTTGATGAAAATTATATCAATGTAAAATACATTTTAAACCCAATCCATTCATATATTTTACATCAAGTATTATATAACACAAACAAAAATATTGTCGGTCAAAGTTAAACAAGAAAAACTTGAAAAATCAAACTAGGACACCTATAATGAGACGGAGGGAGTATATTATATATATATATATATATATATATATATATATATATATATATATATATATATTGCATCACTTATAATTCAAAATTGAGTGTGAACTCTGACATCATTGAAGAACGTAGGAATCCAGTCTAGTTAAAGAACTGATTGCCAAAGTTTTCTTCGGCTCCAAGCACACGTTATTTAGAGTCAAAATATATATATAAAAGTCAAATTCTTATATTCTTCATGCCCATTGACTTACTTCTTTCCCACTTATAAGCAATAATCGACTTACGAAAAATGGAATACGGGGCAGCGTTTTAACTCTTTTTTTTTTCACAACAATCCGGTATTAATTTTCTAAGACGGAGTTATATTATTAAAAATTAATATCTTTTGATATGAATCCCGGTATCTTTATTATCAGAATATGCACATGCATTCATTTTTTTTTGATTTTCACAGCTGTGATTAATTTATCGTATCACAACCGTTATGAACCAAACCGAGTTCATAACCGATTTGATTCAACCGTAATATTTCAACATCATTACCGGTATCGAGTTATCGAAAACGCTATATGTATTAATTTTTCTGATTTTTCCTGGTTGTATTAAATTTTTTTTTCTTATTGACATTGCGGTATATATCTTAAGCTATAAGACTGGTGGTACCGTACCAGTCCCATGAGTTTGATTCCTACCCACATCGATTTTACTGGTTCGGTATCGGTATCATTGAAAATACTGAAAAAAATTATCGAAGCCGAAATACTAATACCGAAAACATGGAAAACGAATGTTGGCAGCGTGATCGATCGTGTTTCGTCAATATTAGTCCGGTACGTTACTGGCATTCGGTATTAATAAGAGTAATAATAACTAGTGAAATTCTCCCGCACGTTGCTGTGAGAGTTCGGTTTGTATTGGTATGGATCATTGCGACATTGATACAATATCGACACTCGGTATATCAACGAAAAGAGAATCTTAAAAATATAAAGTCACGATATGCCCAAAAAGATATTGACACGTGAAAACCATATATAAATGAATATTGGCAACGATTTTGATGGTACCTTGTTCACTCGGAATGACGGTGGTACCGATATTGTTGAGATGGTATTGTCAAGGCACTAGTACGGAACTAACACTCATGGTAGCTTACGATAATTTAGATTATTTATTGTGTATATAATTCTGTTTATTATAGAAAAAAGTTAAGCATGTCATAACATTTTATTTAGAATTTTTTAAAAGCATCAAATTATAATATTAAAATAACAAAAACACTAAACAACGTCAAATTGTGAGGGAAGAAAAACTAAACTAGATATTAGGTAGTTTAATGCAACATTTATTTTACAAAAGCAGTTGTATCAAATGAAGTTGCATTAAACTTAATGTAACAATTTTGTTTCATAAATAATCCAACTCATTCCGAAGAGTTACCTCTTAAAAGAGATTGCATTTGAAAGAAACAACTGCATTATAAAACAAAAATGTTGCATTAAGTCAATTTTTTAGTAGTGATTTTAGTACCATGTATATTTCTACTCAAAACCCGGTTTCAAAAAAACATTATATCGAGATGTTGATAAAAAAAATAGGCTCGTCGTATTGACATATTCAAAAATTTATAAAATATTGCATGTTAAAAGTCGGAAAATTATGGCCAAAATTAATTAGAGTAATAACATAATAAAATCAAATTTAAAACATCAAAAATAATTTTGAATGAAATTTATTCTTTTTTACTCTACATCATTTATCAAATTATTAAATGTAGTTATATTAAGACATGAATAAAAACAAATTTATCGTAAATTCATATTTGAAGTTTTATAAAAAATCATAGGCAAATTGGATTTTATTAATCTCAACTTAATGCAGTTAGCTGATAATAATCCAAATTTAGAAAATAGTTATCACCTCTCCCAATTTTCACACAGGTTGTTTTCATTAGACATCCGTTAAAAAAAAGTTAAAGACATTAAGGCTTTTTTTTTCAAATTTCAAACTGATATTTTAGGTTTTTTTGATCGGAATGAGGATACGGGTCAATTGATGTAAAACTTACATCAAAACGGTGGTCCAAACAACTATTCAATTCTGGTGTTTAAACTTTCAATTAACAAAAATTAAGCCGTTTGGTGTACCGTTTCGAGTTAAGTTTTCAACAGTCGATTTGTATTCTCATTCCGATCAAAAGCCCTAAAACATCAATTTGAAATTTGAAAAAAACTTAACGTTGTTAAGTTTTTTTAACGGATGTCCAATGAACACAAATAGTGTGGAAGTTAGGACCGGTAACATCTATTTTCTAAATTAGAATTATTATCGAGCAACTGTATTAAGTTAGGATTATTAAAAATCCAATTTACCCAAATCATATGATAAAGATAATGGTGTCTCCTCCATCATTATTAACATTGGTACCGGTAGACTAATAGCCTTTTAAAATTAAGATAATTTGCACTTATATTAATGCACTTAGATAGCAAAAGGGTAAGGGTGTTTAACCTAATGAAATAGTGTGTTCCCTCCTCTAGTTGTTAAGAGTTCGAATCCTGCTTGTGGTTAGCAAAGGATAATAATGAGTAAGCAAAGATTTTTTACTTATTTAAATAAAATTTTACATATATTACCTATTAGGCTTTGTGTAGTGTGTATTAGAGGGCTACAAATTAAGGGGGATAAGTGTCATGTGACGCTTAGTCAGTAAATAAGAAATTTTTATTTTAGGGGTGTAGTGATATATATATATATATATATATATATATATATATATATATATATATATATATAGGAGGGTTATTTTGAGAACCATGGTGAGTTTTAAGAACTTTAAGAACTCAATTTTAGACCACACATTTAATTAAATGATATGAACATGTGGCTGAGATTAAATGTAATTAAAAAATGAAGCAGGAGAGAGAATAAGTAATTTTGATAATTACACAAGTTTAAACGTTAGTTACACATGTGTAAAAAGTCGATTCGGTGTGTAAAAATATACCGTAATTTTTTGTACATCACTTACACTTACGTATTACACATGTGTAAAAAAAATTCGGAAAAAAAAATTGTTACGTTGAGTTCTTTCGAGTTCTTAAAACTCAAAGTGGTTTTCAAAAGAAATCAATCATATATATATATATATATATATATATATACACACACACTACACACAAAAGAATTAAAATAATATTATTTTCAAACATGGAACGACCCGCCCCTCTTATCGCTCCGGGGGACGATGTTCCTCCAAAAAGTCGCCCCTTTTGTAGTCCAGTTACACACAACCTTATGTAATATGAATCGGTGACAAGTGTGGTATCGCATAACATCTCATTGGCCCAAGTGGCAGTCAACCATCGGGGCACGTCAAACTTATGTTTTTTTTTCCATTTTCGGTACCATAACAGACATAGTTAAAACTGATTGACTCTGCATCGACTCACCACCACAACTTCAAGGACCATTGACGGTTGGGTTTTACCAACTCATTGCCACAAGCTCTAGCCCGATAACACTCGGGTTTTATTGACTAATTTGTTTTAATTCTAGTATCGTAATGAATGTAACTGAGACCGATCGAATTTGCGTCGACTCACTGAGGCAGTGCTGTTGTAACGCTCAGGGCCGACAACGTTTGTGTTTTACAAACGACAGGATTTGCCGATCCTTTTGCTTTAGCTCTGGTACCATAACAAGAGTAACTGAGCCCGATGGACTCATCTGTAACATCTAGGACCGATAACGGTCGGGTTTTACCAACACCTAGAGTTTACCAACTAAACCCTGCAAGCTGCAACATCCGGGACCGATTATGCTTGGGTTTTACCGACTGACCGTCCAATGCCCGGGACCAACAAAGATCGGGTTTACTAACGCTCGAGTTTTGCCGACCTTTTTGTTTTAGTTTTGGGACCATATCGAACGTAACCGAAACTGACTAACTTCGCGTCGACTCGCCGGCACGACTCTTGGGTTTTACCAATGCCCGGGTTTTACCGACTCACTGTTGCAACAACCGGGACCGAGAACGCTCGGGTTTACCAACGTTCAGGTTTTACCGACAGAGTGAATAACAATTTAAATATTTTATTTTTTATATGTTATTAGACGAATTTATATGTTGGGTTTTAACGTTTGGTTTTACCAACATTGTTATCATATCGAACGTAATCAATTCTGGCCGAATTTGTGTCTAATCACTGTCATAAAACTCGGTTTTTACCCTAAAGAGTTTCAATGATTGGCTTTTATTAGCCCCGGTTTCATCAACGGAATACACGTCGTTTGAAATATTTCAGTTTTTTTTGTATGTTAACGCTTGAGTTTTACCAATCGAATAAACATTGTTTTATATATGTTAAATTGTTTCTCATAATGCGTATACGAGTCTCGGTATTTTTTTTTTGTCGGGTATCGTTATATTAATTATGTTAATTTGCCGAATTTATTTTTTAGATTAGATTCTCGTACCGTAACGAATGTATCCAATACCGATTACATTCACGTTAACTCACCACAACAAGGCCTGAGATTTACCGACCAAATTTTCCACACCACACGTGCGGGGATAATCAGTGTCGTTAACGTTACGATCTTTTTTATATATTATTTTTTTTATTATAAGTTATACGAACATTGCTACTGTTTTTGCGTTGAATGACTAGTTTTTTTTTTTTTTTTTTTTTTTAATTTAGTGTTGGTATTTTAACGAATCAATCCATACGAGCCGAACTTAAACAGATGTCAAATGCTCCGGCGTTATGCTCTGAGTTTAGTGGTCCCGTTACGAAACACGGGTCTTAAATACTAATATAAATATAATATAAGAATACTTTTCTGTTTTATTTTGTCTCATACTTTTTACCAATATAAAGTTATAAAGCATAAGAATATTTCTCTGTTTTATTTTGTCTCACACTTTTCACCAACCTTGGTATCTTGCAAATTTGGACACTCAATTGTTGAATTTGACTTATTTACGTGGAAAAGAAGTTAATTTGTTTTTATTTGTAAATAAATCACGTATTGATGAGGTAATTAACATAAAGACATTTACGACATAAAAGATAAATAACTTTAGCAATGGTCGTGGCCGGCAAGCAAAATGTTTTAAACGACAATTTTATTATTTAAAAAATAACGGACACTCAAAAAAAGGTTTCCATATTGATAAAATAACTCAATTGTCATTATACATGTACGGGCACACATTTTAAGGGAACCATTAAAATACTTTCAAATAAATCTGTATAGACAGCTTACGAGTTTTTTTAAATTGAAATAGTTTTTTTAAAATCATTTAATTAAAAAAAAATCTAATTACAATAGAGAGACATGTAAGCGGGCAACAAGTTGCGCCGCCACCCTCTTTTGAATGGAAAAAAAAAAGCAATATAATTTATTAATTAATATAGACATTGAAAAAACTTTCGACAATTTAAATTCGATCAAATGACCTTCCCAACAAAATGGAGAACTTGGATTAGGAACGTCTGTCTTAGCTCGTTCCTCGGTTAATGTAAAGAGGGTGCCCGCCAAAGAGTTTCAATTCATAGAGGTGTTAGACAAGATGAATCCGTCTTACCATTACTCTTCATTTTAGACATAGGAGCACTTCATGTTGTAAATAATAAAGCATGTCAATTGGGAATTTTTCACCGGATAAAAATCCCAATGAATGATCCAATTTTATCACACTTGTTCTAATTGGACGATGGTCTATTCTTGGAAGATTGAGATCTTGATAAGTTCTTCATGTAAGTAATATAAAACATGATAAATATTAAACCTATGAACCTGTTACAGTATGAAGAGTAATAATCGCAGCAGGGTATGATATAGTCGACATGTTTGTCATCTTGATCGAGTTCTCCTTTAGGATGTATAGTTAAGGATGGTTAGGGTTCTTGAGAGGAACCCGGTTTTGAAGAGAGAGGAGATACATGATTTACTTATGTGTGTGAGATTAGGTTACGATGTTAATTTATTCTCTCTATATATACACCCAAGGGGAACCCTTTATTAGCTATTAAGAGTAATATGACCCATCAACAATTACCAAGCTAATATATAATAAGGTATAATTAATTATTTTGATCTATTATTATATAAATGATAATGATGGCCATATAAATAAATATATAAAATATATTTATTCTTACATTCTCTCACTTGGCCGAGTAATCATTTATTATGAGTATTAGATAAGCCTGATAAGGAGTTAACGCTCATTTTAGTTTTAAACTCAAACTGGAGCAGAGAAATACAGTTATTGAATTGAACATCAGCTCAAGACCCCCATTAACCATACTGCAGTCCTTATTTAAAACCTAAGTAGTTATGATCAAAATTTTCAAGTAAGCCCTTCAGAACATTTGATTTGTATATTTAATTCATCTATATGTCATTATGCATGCATAACATATTAAGAGACGTACAAAATCAAAACTGATGAGGAAATTTAATAGTTAATCATTCATAGTACGATATGCAGTTGTACGTGGTCATTAATAAACCCCTCATGATTATAAGCGCTTTCATAATACTTATGGGTAATAGACCTTTAGTTATAGGATCCTTAAGCATATCATGAATGTATTCGATATGAAAATTTAGATTCCTCAATTCGTTCATAAACGAATAATTAATTTCATATCAAAATTTAATGCAGCACCTATCAAACTGTTACTGTTTGAGAAAACATGGTAGCTGACGTTATCATAATTAGTCTTCAATATATAAGTTATTTAGAGTTTAATAAACTTATGAGTCCACTAATAAATATTCAACAACATTTATTGACAACAACGTTGTAATTAATCAACATATTATGTTGTTATGACTTAGGTTGTTGTTATCAGTTCATTATGACTCCTTCATGAGATAGATTTATCTACTAACATAATAATATATCCCGAAAATTACATTTTCTTATCTCTGAATATGACAAAGTTTAGAGTAATATACCGGTTTGAATTCTCACTTCTTCTTTTAAATTGTAGTCTTTCGTTTCTTTTAAAGATATTTTAATACTCTTTTAGATGTTTCACATTAATCTAGGCATATCTAGTGTGTTACAATTTTGAGTAATATCTGAACGAGTATAGACTTGAACCTACATAAGGCTTCTACTTAATGAAGCATAAGGTAATAATCTCAATGATCCTATTATCCTCTAAATAGAGCAATATTGTTTGTTACATGTGTAAGGACCCATTTAAGATAAAATTTATAGAAAAAAACTAATGTCCCTTTGGGTCTATCTCAGAATGTTATGATATCTATTATGTAAGGGATATCTTTGAGATATTTCATATCAAAGTGTGTGAACAATGCTTTGACTTATGTAACATATACTTGTCAGAAGAATGTCATCTATATAAGGACAAGTTTGTTTTTAGTTTCTCCCACTCATCTTGAGGTAGGTATATTAATCCACTTGGTTTTTGATGAAAATAATTGTATAAATATTTCATCAAATTTTGATGTTTGCATTAACCCATATATGGATTTTATTAACTTATAGACTAAATGTTCACTAACCTTCAGTTTATAACATTTAGGTTGTTTTATGAGCATGTAGATATGTAAGTCAGTTATTAGGGAAAGTTGTTTTAATGTTTTTCTAACTTAGCTCTTTAACTATTATAAGCTACTTTAACAGTGATGATTCTCAAAGAAATGTTTTATAATATAGGTTATAAGATTCTTTGATGATTTATTCCCTTTTGAATCTAACCTTTAATAATCAATTATGCTTATTAGTGTCTTAACGTTTGTGTTAGGATTTAGTTTAGTTATGAACACCTTTAGATGATTCAACCAAATTGTAGGGCCCCGTTACCGGTAGCCTTACTTTGTACGTTGGATTTACTCATAAACGCAGTTCTAAATATCAGAGTTAATTAAAACTTTACGCGGAAAATAAAACTTCAACCATAATATCTTACATAACCTTCAAATCTTGTCTTATAAAACATTCAAGTCATTTAAAACGAAACATAGTCTTTTAAAACATCACAACATTTCTTCGAGATGCTAGTGTCTTCGATTCCATGCCATGTGTCTTCCATCACGCGAGCTGCCTCAACCTATTTGCCTGCGTGCATACTAAAAGTCAGCTACGCTGAGTGAGTTCTAGTTAATTTTACAACATACAATCTATTCTCATACTTGCACACGTGCCCGAAGGGGTGTGCATTAATCATACTTACTCTTTATATATAACTATCCATCCTATTTAAAGAGCATTCCGCCCTATAACCTCACAGATATTATAAGGGTCTGGTCCCTAACATCACAGATATTATAAAGGGTCTGGTCCCCAACATCACAGATATTATAAAGGGCCTCGTCCCCAACATCACATATATTATTAGGGTCTGGTCCCTACCGTCACAGATATTGTTAGGGTCTGGTTCCTTTGTTTCATGCAACTGTACCATACCTGTTCTTACATACTTTCCTTGACAATACGTGCAATCTTCGAAGAGCGTTCATGTACCATCAACATATCATACATACATTATGCATACATCATATATATTCATACATACATCATACATATCAATCATATCTTTAACTACCACCTAACGGTACATGCAATATCCGAAGATCGTTCACGCGCCGTCAAGAAATCATCATACATAAATCATACAAGACATACACTCACCACTTAAGGTAAGTGTATCAACTATCACATCGAATATGCACACAGCCCCGAAAACATAACAAGGAAGTGGGGCTAGAAACTCACCTCAATGCGGTTGCGTTCACCATTTATGGTTATTCCCTTCTTGAGCTGTGCACGACTAACTGTATAATAATTATACGTATCAATAAACTATCACTACACATATCATCTTTCTAGTTTAATTAATACCCTCAACGAACGGTGGCCGGGGGCAGCGCCCCTGGCAGCGGGGTTCTAGGGGCGGCAGCCCCTAGCGGGGTCCAAGGGGCAGAGTATCAACTATCACATAGAGTATTTTCATTAACTGTCTTAACACATTTTCCATTAGCATTTTGAATCATTGAATAATTTGCTACTTAAAAGTTCGAGGGCTTATTTGTAATTAAATCATTCTTTTCTAAGTCCAGGGACCATTCTGTCATTCTGTTAAACTTCTAATTCGTTACTGGTTCATAGCGAATTGGATTATCCTAGCGAACTGGTTCCTATAACGAATTGAACCCTTAACGAACTGGACTCCTTAACGAATCAGTCCAAGTAGCGAATCAGACCTTCTAATTCGTTATTTCTTTTAACAAACTAATCATAACGAATCAAGGGTAATTCGTTACCCTTTTCCCTTAACGAATCAGAGATGAATCATAGGCGAACTAGAGCTAGTTCGCTGCTCCCTTATGCGAATCAACTAACGAATCACCTTCAGTTTGTTGAGTCCCCATAGCGAACTAGGGTTAGGTTAGGGAATGTCAGAACATTCCCTGACATTCCTTATCCTCGTACCACTATTCCGGCACCACCTTTGCCGGAAAGCCGCCGGAAAACCGCGAACACGTCAGAAAAACGAGTTTTAACTCGTTTTTCACCGTTTTTCGTCCCGTTCGATCCATATCTGAGCTAGGGTGACCCATAAGCTCATCATAGGTTCGGTTTATACCCGATTCCACCTGGATATCGGGACTTAAACGGTTTAACGGTGTCGGCTCGTCGTTTCGTGACCATAACTAACGGATTTAAGCTCATACAACAAAATACTATCATACCTTGGGTCGGGATCGGTTCTCTTGGTGATATCGGCTAGAGAGAGAATAGAGGGAGAGAGAGAGCTTAAGTGTGTGTTTTGGGAGGTGTATGGAATGTGTGAAATGAATGATTAATGGACATTTATGACTTATATAATTATGGATCATGGGCTTAAGCCCATGGTCCTTTCCTCTTTCTTTCATAGCCCAAGTCCATAACCCATGTCCATTTAACCCAATACTAGCCCGACTTATAATAACTTGTATTTTCATTTGTTAACTGAGATCTAAAAACGGGATGTTACACAAATCTCAAAACGTTAGCGACTTATGGAGTCAATTATGATTGATGATAATGGTTTAATTATAAGGGGTATGATCATTAAACTTTCCAACATCCAATTCAACTTTAGTTAGGGAGGTTGCATAAGCATCAAATTTAGTAGGTTTTAAAACCTAGATGTCCTCCTAAGTTGATTATTGGGTAATTTTAAAAGTCTTAGTTTTATGGATTAGCTCTTAGTTAGGTTGCTATCATTTTCAGGATTCTAAGTGTGTAAGATTTGGCGCAGTATGGTGTACAAGAGGTATAATTGGAGTAATATTTAATATCTCTCCCCCCCCGCCTCTTGTACTTCTAACAAGTCATTATAAAGACTTTTACTGCTCCCACTGACCTTAGAAACCTTTAGGAAATTAGCATACTTAGGGTCAGTATTTAAAGACCAACAGATTCTAACAGAGAAATTAGTTAATAATATAAGTTGTTGCAGTTTCTCTTGGTGAGGATTAATTTAGTAAGAAATCTGAATTTGTCCACGTTTAAGCAACAATGAAACTTTTGTAAGAGTAGTAGTAAATTCTAAAGAGATAAGTTTTGATGGAATAGTGTTATGATGGAGCTGTGTCTTGTACAAGAGGTGTATTTGAGATAATATTAAGTTTTCACTCCCCCACCTCTTGCAAATCTTGTAAGTTATGATTGAGACACTTAAGGCTCCCACTGATCTTTAATATCTCTAGGAAAAATACAAGAGAAGTTTTAATGATGTACATGACGTGGGAATCTGTCATATATATGTTAGACTTTATTTGATTCCATTAACGTCCAGATGTCATAATAAACTTAAAGGACATATTTAGAAGAAATCGTATTAAGTATATATGAACGGATCTCTTTAAGACCGCAGACCATAGAATACTGATTAGATACAAGTAAATAGCATTTTAAATGATAAAAGAATTATGTCTGAATATTCCGTTTGAATAAGTTTCACGAATGTCAGTGAAATATAACTTATGGTGGACCCATACTTATTCCTTAAGCCAAGTAATGTTTTATAGCATTTAACACATGATTAAAATCACTAAGAATGAGATTAGATGAAAAAATCACCCTCATCAACCATGTCATGATTTCTCATGAAATTTGGTTTTAATTGATCAATTTTATAAGTCTCATTTGTCTTTTGTTAAATTCTTATTGCATAATAACAAAAGTTGTGAAAGCATGTAGTATCATCTAGTTCTATTTTATAAATGTTTCAATCCAGATATTGATAACAAATAATATGAGATATTAAGGTAAGAGTGACTTTATGTTGGCAATGCAAACCTCACAACTGTCATAATGTAGCTCAAGTATTGATACTATATTCTGATTAATCTCCAGAATATTCAAAGGTATCATAAAGCGTAACTAAAAGACAGTTTATCATGGTTCAAATAACCTTAACATTTAAATTTTCACTAACACTCATGTTAGTTATTTGTTAATTTCGGGTAAACATACAAAAGTAGACTCAAACAATCATGTGTTAATGGGAATATTAGGATTAGCAGACAAATATCAATTTTAGCCAGCTGTTCTTTTGAATTATGAATAGTCTTGTTGCTTATGCCTAATCTAATGACATATTTTTGCAATGAGACTTCTCCTTAGAGAACTTAGAGCTGGAAGTAATACTTGTATTTTGTCTATGAACCTTATAATTATCCTCTTTTAGGTTTTAGTGGTAGTGAGTTGAATAACATCTTATTTCTAGCACCAGACATTTCTTTTCGTGTACATATGTTGCTGATCAACACACTCATTTTCCTTTGTTACTTCTGAGTGTTATAGTTGATTCGTAAGGCACCAAATTGTACTATTAAAAATTTGTGTATGCAATGTACTAGAATATTGTACTTAATATCATGTGTAAGCCCTTAATTTATGGGTCATGATTGTACATTATGATGTATTCAATAATATCATTAACCTTATAGTTAGAATTTTTAAGGAGTGCATGAATCTTGGGAGATATTTTAATTAGTCTTAGGAAAAACTAAATCAAGAATAAATCTAGTGATAACATTTATTTATATAAGTTCTTGATTATCATTATCGTAATAGACATTATGATTGACTCATTCCATTTGTTAGGCTCTAGTTTTCAATGGAATAATTGTTATTAGAAAGAGCAGTAAGATAGTCATATCATGTCTTAATAGATATTTAAAATTGAGAAGAGCTAAATGTTATTAAAACTCTTTATGAGACAAAATTCAATTGTGTTTTAAGATTAGAGTGGATGATTTGGATGGGAGAGCTATTTATAGAAGAAAATTATAGTGAGTAATGATATGGGATATTAAGATAATACATATTAAAATTTATGATCATTAGATTAATGAAGGATCATTAATATGAGGATCACTATATTTTATTGAAGATGTGATATGTCTATTATTAACATCAAACTAATAGTCTATAATTAATAGTTATACTTAAACAAAAAATAAATCACCTTTGGGCAGAATTAAAATTTATTTAAGTATATGTGCAAAACAATTGTAACACATCACCTTTGGGCAGAAGTGAGACAATTATTTTAATTATGTACGGGCTAGTTTTGCTAAATAAAAATATAACAAATCACCTTTGGGCAGAAGTGAGACATTTGTACCATGTTAGGCAAAACTAACAAAAACTTTTCAGTTATACTTGAATGATAGGGTAAATGTAACTCATCACCTTTGGGCAGAAGTGTTACATCAAAAGTTCATTCAAGTTAAGCCTTTATGTTTTGTAAAATTTTATAATATTTAAGGTTTACAAAACATTTAATTAGTTAATAGCGGAAAATGTTTAGAGTAAGGACTTATAAGTTTCCGGTAGGACCTTATTTTGTGGAATTAGTTCTCGGAAATTTTGGGTTCCCGAGAATTGCCAGTTTCCGGCTTTTAGTGGGTTTTTCAGTATTTGGGTGTTTACATGATTTTATGGAGTTTTATGGAAAATGTTGATTCCGGTATTAGTGAGTTTTCGGGTTTATGGGTTATGACCCCAAACCATTTTAGAAACTCATAAACTCTTAGAACACATAAGCTATTTTAAACCCATAATACATGATTTTTAAATAGCCTGTGAACCCGTAAACTGGTTTAAGCCCTTAACCCATTATTTTTATTAACTAAATTAATAATGATAAGATTTGGTTCAAATCTTTTTAATGATTAACAATTATATTTGTTTCCTATTTTAAGGGAATTAAAATCTTTTAAGAAAATATTAAAACTTCTAAGTTATCCAAGATTTGAAAAAATATTTCCCTAAATAATCATTAACAAATTTTAATCTAGATTTTGAACCAACATATGTATAATTTTCGATAATAATGATGAACACGAAGAACATCATCGAAAATTTTAACAATTAAACATAAAAAAAACTTGGAATCGAAATCTTTAAACATGAAATTAACAGATTTCGAAAATATTAGAGTTTACTAAATATGAATTTTAGCGATTTTAATAGTTTCACGTATTGTTTTCGTAATAGAACATGAAAAAAAAGAAACCTAAAAAATTAGGGTTTATCAAGTTTTAGTCCATGTCTTCTGATTCAATTCCAGATTTACGAAAAACATGAAGAACTGATTAATCAACATCGCTCGGATACCACATGTTGATCAGTTCTTCATGTAAGTAATATAAAATGATAAATATTAAACCTATGAACCTGTTACAGCATGAAGAGTAGTAACCGTAGTAGGGTATGATATAGTCGACATGCTTGTCATCTTGATCGAGTTCCCCTTTAGGATGTATAGTTAAGGATGGTTAGGGTTCTTGAGAGGAACCCAGTTTTGAAGAGAGAGGAGACACATGATTTACTTATGTGTGTGAGATTAGGTTATGATGTTAATTTATTCTATATATACACCCAAGGGGAAACCCTTTATTAGCTATTAAGAGTAATATGGCCGATCAACAATTACCAAGCTAATATATAATAATGTATAATTAATTATTTTGATCTATTATTATATAAATGATAATGATGGCTATATAAATAAATATATAAAATATATTTATTCTTACATGGGAAGCTTCCAATTTATAAGAACCTCACATGGATGCTTAGACGCTTCTACTTGCCTCAAGGCTAAAAGTAAACTATGATAATTGCAAAATATTTGGGGGTTGGTGACGTATATAAAAATATATATCTTTTTGGCATTAAAAATCTTTAAAAACTGCAACTTCTATCAAATAATATAGTTCAAATGGTTATTTATCATGTTAAAACGTATTTTCAGGTGAACCCAAGCCTCAAACGAAGACACGAACGAAAAGCCAAATAAAAATCAAAGAAAACAACAAATCACGCCCCCATGCCTCATGGAACACGCCCCCATGCTTTCCTGTGGAGATTAAGACAAAAATATACAAGAAAAGACAAAATATTGGACAACTGGACACGGGGCCGTGCCTCAGAAGACATGGGGCCGTGGTCACCTTTCATAAAAGACAAAAGAAAATATAACAAGATACCAAATACACGGGGCTGTGCCTCATGAAGAACGCCCTCGTGGTGAGTCATCATATACGATCTGACAAGGCATTAGATGCGAGTGGACAGATGGACACTGGGCGTGCCTCATGGAGCACGGAGCCGTGCCTGACCTTCCAGACTGCCTATGAATAGTGGAGCATGTTTTATTCAACAAGTGTGCTTGAATATAGTTATATACGAATTTCTCTTATAAAAAATCCACTATACACTCATATTGAAGGTCTTGTGGAGAGTTTGAAGGCTTGGAGGTTATCATCATCCATCACCATTGAAGAAGGAAGATTCATCCACATTTGGTTAGATTGTTCTAGTTTGATCATGTGTTTGTTATCTTCATCTCTTTTGGATGTTCATAACCATGCTTTATGAGCTAAACTCCATTTACCATCTAATTTCTATGAAGAAGCTTTGTTTTACTTGATGATTATATTAAATATGTGATTTAGTTTAGTAAAGAACAAGGTTATTTTGCAATTATCCTTTGATGAAAAATGTTTTATCACTGTAACTCAACAAATCAAGGTTGATGATTAACAATCATTCATGATTCACTCATGTTCTTGGAGATTAGAAATGGTTAAAAGAATACATTGATAACTTATTCATGATAAATATGGATCCTTATATTGTACTTAGAAATGATGAGATATAAGCTATGATCTGTTTCTCTAGTGTTGGTAATTCTGTAATAACATTGTTAACACAATTGCTTAGGTTATCAGGCTAGTTAAAGAAATCATATGTTAAAGGAATGTGTAATTATAACCTAATTAAATCAATCAAGTGGAGGTTGTGTGACTAAACTATAACCACTCGAAGTTGTTAGAATTGGTATTTGAGAAATCGAAGTCAATCCTAATCTTTCTACTTATTAAACTACTTGCCTACTTAAATTGACATTCTCGTGGTATTATGAGATTAAGCACTGATGGACTTGAAAATATGCGTGCTACTTTATTTTATGTCATAGAATATGTTCACTTAGAAATGAGGGACTACTCTATCATATATTATTACGACAAGTTTATCACATATTTACATTATAATCATCAAGGAAGAATGAAGTGGATTCCTGATCTTAGATAGTAACCTTCATATAATTGGTTTACTCATTTAAAATTTCTCTTCTTGTCACATATATATTATATATAAGTATTTTTGTTAAAATTTAAAAATCAACCCCAAAAATGATTAAACTCTCCGATTAAAGTAAAACGAAGATTTATTATTAGAAACATATGTGTCCACGGATCGATGCTTGGTTCTTACTAATACTATTCTACATATACGATAAGTACACTTGCCTATTTTGTGTGTGTTTAGTCTGAGTAGAAAGCACTTTTATAAATTTAAACACGATCTTGTGCGAAAGCTAAAATTCCAAATCTCCATACTATTTTACCACACTAGCAAACCAAACACATCAAGTTTTTGACGCCGTTGCTGGGGACGCTGTATGTTTTTAAGAACGATCAAAGTTTTAATTTAATCATTATTTATAAATTGTAAAAATTTCTAACTTTATTTTTTACTAACTATTAGATTAGATTTTTCTCATTTTAAAGTTAGCCTAACCTTTATTTTTATTTAACTAACCATTACTTTAGTTTTAAATTTTACTAACCTTCACTTTAGTTTTAAATTGAAATAGTTTAAATTTTACTTAATCCCATGCATGTCCTCTACATTCGGACCTGAGCTTGTTTCTCCAATTTCTAAACCCGAACGACTTTTTGCCGAAGAATACGCAAACGGGCAATCAATCAAAGACAAATCAGTAGAAGCCACGACATCGGAAGGAAATCAAACCGAAGAAATGATGGCAGCACCAAATAACGAACCGAACATGAGCCAATGTGCCATGCAAACCCTCGAAGGCTACGTCAATGGAGTAGCTCCACCTGAAATCACCGAAAATTTCGAAATCAAATCAAGCACCATTCATATGGTGGAAAATTCAATTCAATTTCACTGTCTACTCGACAAAGACCCTCATTCTCATATATCTCGATTCTTACGAATCTGCGGAATCTATAAATTTCAAAACTATTCAGAAGTTCAGATTAGACTCAAACTCTTTCTATTCTCTCTAAGGGGACAAGCCTTAGAATGGATAGAATCTCTTCCTTCAGAAGATCAGAAGGCCGACTTAAGAGCCGTTGATATCAGCGGAGTATTGTTAAAGCATGAAGTTGACCTAAAAAGCCAACAAGCATCATTGCAGAATCTAGAAACTCAGATCAGACAGATTGCCCGACAATTTTCTGAAAGACCACCTGCCATGTAACAACTCGGACCTTTCGATAATAAACGAATACCAAATTACCCGACCCGTTTTCGTTTTCGGGAAATTTAAATCAATATAAAAATATTATTTATCTTTCTCTTAATTATTATATTGTTTATTATTATTATTATTATTATTATTATTATTATTATTATTATTATTATTATTAACTTTAAAAATCTACAATTCTTACCCTAAACCATACTTTAACCCTATTATGTTTCCACCTCTTTAGTCTAGGAACTAATATGATATTTTGAAACATTATAACCCATTTACCCAGTATACCCGTTTACCCGATTAACCTATATCCATATCCATGTGCAACCCGAGTTCAATTCTTGAGCAATATGTTTGTTAACTTTGGAATTGATATGTGACTTTGATCGTTCTTACCATATCCATCCTCGCTGACATTTTAATTATGTACATTAGATCAAATTGATTCGTTCTTCTTGTTATTCTTGGCCGACACGATTTCATTCTGGTTATACATCAAAACGATCTCATTAATCAAATTAAACCTCCAGTTACAATTCATACATCATCGCCAACCTTTACCCCATAATTAATTTGATTAACGTGACATGTTGGTGCCTGTTCATCATCACTTTAGCGCCGCCACTGTATCAGATGATTAACCACCGTTTTTCCTATGTTAAAGGAAATTGATGCGTCCATCATGTTCATCTGGGTCTAATCTTCAATAACCCTAACGTTAATTGATCAATCAATTAACGAATTGATTGATGGATTGATTTATAGTTCATAAGTTTAATTTGGTTCTGTACTGTCTGGTCTTTGTATATGAGTTTTACCAACTGATCATCCTAGATCAGTTGACTTGGCTGTAGATTGTGTGCGTATCCTTGGACCAGCCGGCCACTGGCACGGGTTCGAGTCCCGACCAGCCCATTTTTTAGTGTTTTTTGATTTATTTAAACAATTATATTAACATATTTAATAATTTAAATTTTATTATTAATATTATAAATTCATCATTTATTTATATTGCTAAAACCGACACAATTATTAGTTTTTTTTCGAATTTTGGTTAAAAACCATATATATGTGTGTGTATATATATGTATATATGTTAGTTTACTAAATTAATAAAGGTTTTAAGACTTAAAAATAGTTTAAATAAAAAAAATATATATAGTTAATATAATATTGTTAATTAATATATTAAGGCATGTTACAAGTATATTATAAAAAGATTATAATTTATATAGATATTATTACTTATTATTTATTCACTAATATTTACAATAAATATTTATTAATAATAAAAATATATATAAATACCCTTAACGTATTTGTTTGGATTGAAATCTCTTTATATAAACGATAAAGTTTTATACATATTTAATTAGGTATTATTATGTATTTTATATAATTAAAATCATATTAGTTATGATAAAACATTAATAAATAAAAACGATATTTAAAATAATAAAGTTAATTAGAATTAAAGCAATAAATGTTTTCGTTAAGAACACCCGATTAATCTTAATCTCTTTAATGCATCTATTGATTCATTGTATTTTTCGGTTATCTTTATTACTTAGGATTCGTTCTTTATTACACCTCGAGCGTGACGTTACTTTACCGTTGTATCGTATTTATTCCCGTTTTGCTCATTTGTTAAGGTGAGTACCACATTCCCTGTATTTTACTTGTTTTTCCACGTTTTGGGGACATATGCGTAATTTATATTTCTCATAAATACTTATACACAAAACTGCAACTATTGTCTTATGTGCTAACGAATTTTATACCATACTTGTTATGTGCTTATTTGCTTTATGTGAACCACATTCGGAGATGTCCAATATAATCTCAGAATAGTATGATCGTACGCCAATCGTTATAGCTTTGTGATTCTCGACATCTCATTTATACTTGCTCATTTGGTTAATTTGTTATTCTCATATGACTCGTTGCAATTACTTATTTTTATATATACTATATGTACATTTAAACTGGTGTGTTGCTCACTCAACCTTGTGTTGACAAAACTATTTTATTTTCAACTCACATGTAGGTCATCGTGTGACGTGATTATCAAGATTGTTTGAAGCAACTTAGGATGCGTATTAGAGAAAAAGATACAAGAATTTAATTGTGGATGTTTATTGTAATTGTTTAATTATAAGTTTGATGTACTTGATATTTAACTAAATTTAATAGATATTATCACACTTGATATTGCATAATAGTACCTTGAGAGCTGTGAGAAATCAGTTCATGCCCCGACATTCCCGCCGTAGGTTGGGGTGCGACAGATTGATATTATAGCCAGGTTTAAGATAGGTCGTTAGAAATTGCCTTAGACACATGTTTAGGATCCCTATATGTGCCTATCTGTTTACCTTTATGTATTCAATTTTAAATTATTTACAGCTTTCTTAAATAATTATTTATTATTTATTTTTATGCACACACACATAAACTCCGAGGCTATGCCTCAACATTCAAAGAAAACTTTTCGAAAATAAAATTTCTTTTATATTCGGGAATTTCCTTAAGAATTCCAAAATGTTGTTTTCGCTCGTACACCTTAGGGCTAGGTTATGTGGCATGTCCATATGATAAATGAAAAGGGAGAAAACTGTGAGTTGGGCTTTGACAAAACGGTTCCGAGAACCAAAGGTAAGACACTACTCCTTACCTGGGAGATACCCTGACCACAGTACTCTACCATATGGACCCGAGCGAGACCCAAAAAATGCCATATGACCGACACCCTAAGTTGTCAACCGTGATCACATTAGTGGTTGCATCCCTATAATATTTTTTAACTGAATTCACGGTGAATCGTGGCTAAACCCGGTTTTCCCAATTATTGTGTTATGTTATTTAAATGGTTAGTTGGGAGAAAAAATCCATGGAACCCATGGTCACTCCTACTATCCATTTCTTAACTTGTTTTCGTATTTTTATTGGAGTGATCAACGTGGTGATTCACAAGAAACTCCATTACCCATATATTTATTTCGATAGTTCGTTATTTAGTTTGGTCGATTAAAACGCCATGTATTGCTCATCGGGCCGACAAACTATATTGAATTGATAATTCGTTAATTAGTTGTGACAATCAAAATGCCATGTAACGCTTATGGGCTGTCAAACTCAGTTGTTTTGATTCGTTAGTTGCGTTGGGCCATTCAAATTGCCATGGAAGCTCATTGGAGGCCAACATCCACAATTTATATTTCGTTGGTTTATTGTAAACTTAATCCAATAGCAATCTAATTTTTAAACTGACTTAGCCCCTCGTGTAGTCATCACATATTAATCATATTTACTACATCATTTAATAACTATTTACGCTATGTACCCCCTCGTCTTATAATCTTTTACTTTTAATCCTTATGACGTAAATCCCATTATTTCTTAAGGTAACGTTATTATAAGTTATCTACATACTTAAACATTTTATTATTCTAATGTTTTCCTCAACTTATCTTCAACTTATAAATCTTTATATTTGACCCTCGTAGAATGTCTCATCTAAGAAACCACTGTCATCCTCGACATCAATTGTCTGGTTCTCACCACCACCGTATAGCTGCTTGTATAGCCCAAGAGTTAACTGCTGTGATCCCTAGGATAGTAACCCAAATTCGGAACCTCCATGCAATCGATCCAATCTTTTCCACTAACCACTCTCCTGGTAACGGCAAATCATCTATCACCACTCATCATTATAACAAGAAACCTAAGAACCCGACTGCAACCAATCCTACTCAACCGTGAGCCTCTTGAACTTGTCTGAAAAAGAGACCTTACAAGGGAGCGCACCCCATCTGCAATACTTGCAACTGTCACCACCCGAGCAGCTCCGATTATCGTCTTTGCACCAATTGTAACCGTTATGGCCACCTTGCTGATTACTGCCACCGAGTCCGTAGTGCACCAATTTCCACACATCGATTTGAGACGTCCGTTTCTCAGGACGGTACCATGCCATCCACTCAACCCGATGCCCCTACTACAAGTGCTTGCTACCCTTCAGGAGACCCTAACCCTCTCAGATTATCCAAACTAATCAAGTTCAAACCATAGTTACACCCTACCACACTACTCATCAAGTCCAAACATTTCAAACTCTCATCCTCCAAGACCATTGATACTTATCCTAAACTTATCAAGTTCCACACCCGTAAGATCAAGTTTACCAAGCCTACTATAACCAGTCAACTCTTTTGCAAACCGTTCAAGCTCCATTTATTCAAGCTACCCCAAATCAATCTACCTCGATTGTTCAATTCCTATGAATGCAACTTCTCATGGTGTTTCAAGTCACGTCAATTAAGCTACGCAAGTACCCCGAAGACTTTTTCCGTTTCCCTTTATCTTAATTTCTTTTCTCTTTTCTTAATTACGTATTGTAACACCTTTTTATGGCTTTGAATTATTTCCCCATTTGCATTATTTATGAATAAAGTCTCTTTTGTTTAAATAGATTATTTATCAAAGCCTACATCTATCTTATTTCCTTACCTTCATTAACTCTAATTATTAAAAAGATATCTCTTCTACAACCTTAAATATTTATATTTTTGCGATGTTTTAGAAAATTTCTTCGCTATACTAAAATCCACTGCAACGCTTGAAGGTGCTTTTTTATATACATTAATGATTTACTCAAATGCTTTGTAACCCACACAATGGGAAGAGTTATGTGGACCATCCGACGATCTAAGTTATTATGGATGCATACGTAATTACCAAAGTCCTCGCATGGAAATCATAATCCGAATAATTGTGTGTCATAATGAAGAACTAGAAGTAGTTGAGGTAACGGTACAAACGTAAAGATGATAAGGACATGGTGGATACGCTGCTGGTTCATCCTAAATATAAGTGCCCTTATCGGATTTTCATTTGGAGCATTACTTCAACTATCTAAAGTTCTGTATTATGTATCTTTTTAATGGTGTTGTTATAGTATTCCTTAATTTCGGGACGAAATTCCCTAAAGTAGGGGAGACTGTAACAACTCGGACCTTTTGATAATGAATGAATGCCAAATTACCCGACCCGTTTTTGTTTTCGGGAAATTTAAATCAATATAAAAATACTATTTATCTTAATGATTATATTGTTTATTATAATAATAATAATAATTATTATTATTATTGTTATTATTAATATTATTATTATTATTATTATTATTATTATTATTATTATTAACTTTAAAAATCTACAATTCTTACCCTAAACCATACTTTAACCCTATTATGTTTCCACCTCTTTAGTCTAGAGACTAATATGATATTTTGAAATATTATAACCCATTTACCCAGTATACCCGTTTATTCGATTAACCTATATCCATATCCATGTGCAACCCGAGTTCAATTCTTGAGCAATATGTTTGTTAACTTTGGAATTGATATGTGACTTTGATCGTTCTTACCATATCCATCCTTGCTGACATTTTAATTATGTACATTAGATCAAATTGATTCGTTCTTCGTGTTATTCTTGGCCGACACGATTTCATTCTGGTTATACATCAAAACGATCTCATTAATCAAATTAAACCTCCAGTTACAATCCATACATCATCGCCAACCTTTACCCCATAATTAATTTGATTAACGTGACATGTTGGTGCCTGTTCATCATCACTTTAGCGCCGCCACTGTATCAGATGATTAACCACCGTTTTTCATATGTTAAAGGTAATTGATACGTCCATCCTATTCGTCTGGGTCTAATCTTCAATAACCATAACGTTAATTGTGTTGGAATCGGTCTGCCCAAGACACATATTAGAGTTGATGTGGCTAGTACGTTATGATACAAGTCGGGTGTCACACCCGGCCCTGAACGGCGGAAACAGCCGGGCGCGCGCGAGTGGGGATTGATACTTAAGCACGGGCCATTGCAAACATTCAAGATAAGATTTTTCATTGCGCATGAAATGTTTAATACAAATACATTACATTGTTTAAAAATTACATAAAATCATCCAAGTATAAAACTGTTGAAAATTTCCACGCCATATCCCCTTGCGCGGCGAGAACAACCACGCGCATCGAAGGGATAGAACTAAAATCTTCCAAAAAGCTAGTTTTAGATGTTCAGCGTGAGGTGCTCTAAGTGTGACTCCATGCGCTACTTAGTTATCTCCTGAAAGACACGTAAAACATTTGAATCAGTATAAACTGAGTGAGTTCGCAAGTTTTAGTAACTTGATAAATCGTATTGCATCATAATCTTGATAAAAATCATTCTGAAACATAATTCTGATAGCATCATTAAAACACATGCTTGGTAAAACATAGTTCTATCAACATATTCTGATAAAATCGTTCCGCGGGTTACGCGCGAACATTTCTGGGAACTGTGCTCGTCTGTGTAAGTGACGCTGCCACTACGAGCGAAACAAGTAATACTGTCCCGCGGGTTACGCGCGGACACTTCTGAAAAATCGTGCTCGTCTGTGTAAGTGGCGCTGCCACTACGAGCGAATAATACCGTCCCGCGGATTACGCGCAGACGTTGTGCCGGAAAACAAGGCGCTCGTCTGCGTAAGAGGAGCGACCTCTACGAGCGGGCTCAAACCCATAGTACTGCCCCATGACCATACTAGGCACTCGTCTGGGTAAGAGGTGCGACCCCTACGAGTGGGCGGATCAAACCAGCAGTCCCTACCCTTAGAGTTCCAATGGTAAAGTGATCACTTACTCGAGTTCTAGCGCACATACATCGAAAACCTTAGATAACCGTTCGCATTGCTCATCATGAAATATAATTTAAACACATAATCGCTTGCATAGCTTGTAAGTATACCATGATAAAACATTATTTAAGTACGTGTCCCTCGCCCCGAAAACAGTTTAAAAACAGTGAAAACAGCGAGAATAGGGGCTGTGAGACTCACCTGTGGTTCTTGTTAAGGGATTAATCAAGATTCGGGTTTTCTTGGTGTTGGCCTTTGAATTGAAGGTCTAGAATACGATTAAGAAGTATATATATTAAGATCAAGAAATAGGAGAATATAAGGGTTGGAAGGTAGATCTCAAGGTTATATTCTCGGCTTACCTAGTAACAGGATCGGATGCTTGGGAGATGATTAGTGCAAGTTTGCAGTTCTTAAGAGAGAAGTTTGAAGTGTGTTTGGGTGATAACTTAGGTTACATATTTATAGTCAAACTCAAGGGAACACAATCCCTTGCTTTAGGGGATTGTAATCTTTTCATATCTAGGTGTAATGATGATAAAGTATGGAAATTATTATTATTTATTTAAAAGTGGAGTAGTGGATAAAAGATTTTGATTTGATTTGGTCAGGACATGCAGGTCTGGGGTTGGTGAGAATAGGGTGGCTGACAGTTGACTTTTCATGTTACAGTGTGCTTTTTCAGGTACTTTTGTCAGTGTACAGTAAAAAGTGGAAAATCTCTTAAACACGCTACTGTTTCCTTTTGGGCGGGAGTAATCTCCTTACGTCTGGAGAATAGACTGAGTGTTCTGTGCGTATCACTTTGTGCGCATAGTTTCTGCGTGAAGGACATTTCTTTGCTGCGGGTAGGCACGTAACCTTCTCGCAGTTAGGGACATTGAGTTTCATTTGTAGATTCTCCAGGTTGTCTTGGTATTTCAACATAGTGATCAGTTATGTTGAAGTCAATTCCATCTTGGAGCTTCAGACAAACTAGCTCTCAATGTTCCCGCCATGCGGGGAGGTTAGTTCCCTTCCGCACGCGCATAAACGATTTAGGATGCACCCGCCTTAGCATCATGCGGGATGGTCAACCCATTAGACAACATAACGTTAAGGTACATGAAAACATAAAGTCAAAACATTCGCGCATGGCGCATATAACATATGCCCACGCTGGTTCTTAACATGGAGCGCTCGCGCAGGGCGCACATAGCAAATGCACGCGCTGATTCTAACATGGCGCGCTCGCGCAGGGCGCACATAACAAATGCACGCGCTGATTCTAACATGGCGCGCTCGCGCAGGGCGCACATAACAAATGCACGCGCTGATTCTAACATGGCGCGCTCGCGCAGGGCGCATATAACATAATTACCTAATATTTAGGTTGATTACTTGGTTTAAGGGATTGGGAATTTACCGGGTGTTACATTCTCCCCCAGTTAAACGAATTTCGTCCCGAAATTTAGGAGACGTTGCTGGCAGAAGCCATGCTCTGAAAGAGGTGTGGGTATTTCATGCGCATCTGGTCTTCTCTTTCCCAAGTGAATTCAGGCCCACGCCTCGAGTTCCATTGAACCTTTACTAACTTGATTCTGCTTCTGCGTAACTTTTGTTCTTTCCAATCGGTTACTGCTATAGGTTCTTCTACGAAGTGCAGCTGTTTGTCGATGTGAATCTCTTCCAACGGCAAAATCAACGTTTCGTCAGATAAGCACTTTTTGAGGTTGGACACATGAAACGTATCATGAACTCCACTGAGTTCGGCGGGTAAACGGAGTTTATAAGCAACCGGACCGATCCTTTCCAGGATCTCAAATGGTCCAATGTAGCGCGGATTCAACTTTCCTCGCTTGCCGAAACGGGGGACTCCTTTCCATGGAGAGACTTTCAAAAGTACTCTATCACCTACTTGAAACTCCAACGGTTTCCTTCGCACATCTGCGTAGCTCTTCTGTCTGTCGCGCGCTGTCTTAAGGCGATCCCGTATCTGAAAAATCTTGTCTGTTGTTTCTTGGATCAATTCTGGACCAGTCATTTGCTTGTCACCCACTTCAGCCCAGCACAGTGGGTATCTACACTTGCGCCCATACAAAGCTTCAAACGGCGCAGCCTTGAGGCTTGTGTGATAGCTGTTGTTGTAAGAAAATTCAACCAATGGGAGATGAGTATCCCAGCTACCTCCGAAATCGATTGCGCACTCGCGTAGCATATCTTCCAATGTCTGGATTGTTCGCTCGCTTTGCCCATCCGTTTGAGGATGATATGCCGTACTCATGTCAAGACGAGTACCTAAAGCCCCTTGTAACGATCTCCAAAATCTTGAGGTGAACCGACTATCTCTATCAGAAATGATGGACACTGGGACTCCATGTTTTGAAACTACTTCTCGAATATACAATCGGGCTAACTTTTCCATCTTATCGGTTTCCTTGATCGGCAGGAAGTGCGCTGACTTAGTTAGCCGATCCACAATAACCCAAATCGTGTCGAAGCCCCCAGGTGTCCTTGGCAGTTTGGTGATGAAGTCCATAGAGATTTGTTCCCACTTCCACATGGGAATTTCTGGCTGTTGAAGCAACCCCGACGGCTTCTGGTATTCAGCCTTTACCTTCGAACACGTCAGGCACTTATTGACATACGTCGCGATGGCGCCTTTAAGATTGGGCCACCAATACAGCGCTTTAACATCATGGTACATCTTGTCTGCGCCAGGATGTACGAAATACCGTGTCTTGTGAGCTTCGTTTAATACTTGCTCGCGCAATCCTCCCCTGAGAGGGACCCATATGCGGTTAGCAAAATATCGAGTGTCGTTCTCTTTGAGCTCCAAATCCTTAATCATACCCCCAAGGGATTCGTTTTTAACAAACTCTGGTTTCAAGGCTTCTTGCTGAGCGTCTCGGATGCGGGTAGAGAGATCTGCGTGAATGGTCAACCTTAGAGCCTTGACTCGCAGCGTTTTTATTCGCTCCTTCCTACTTAGCGCGTCTGCTACCACATTAGCCTTTCCAGGGTGGTACTTAATTTCACAATCATAATCATTCAACAACTCCACCCATCTTCGTTGCCTCATGTTTAAATCCTTTTGATCAAATATATGTTGAAGGCTCTTGTGATCCGTAAAAATTATACACTTTGTACCATAGAGGTAATGGCGCCAAATCTTTAGCGCGAAGACAACCGCTCCAAGTTCCAGATCATGCGTTGTGTAGTTCTTTTCATTGGTCTTGAGTTGGCGCGAGGCATACGCTATGACTTTGTCTCGCTGCATAAGGACACATCCGAGTCCCTGATGTGAAGCGTCGCAGTAAACGACAATGTCATCCGTCCCCTCGGGCAGAGACAGAATTGGCGCACTACATAACTTCTGTTTTAACATTTGAAATGCTGTTTCCTGATTTTCGCCCCAAACAAACTTCTTGTCTTTCTGAGTTAGCGCGGTCAGTGGTAGAGCTATCTTGGAGAAGTTCTCAATGAAGCGTCGATAGTAGCCAGCTAGTCCTAGGAATTGCCTCACCTCAGTTGGGGTTTTTGGCGCTTCCCAGTTTTCGATGGCCTTGACTTTGGAAGGATCAACGTGTATTCCTTTCTCGTTTACAACGTGACCGAGAAAATGAACTTCTCTAAGCCAAAACTCGCACTTGGAAAACTTCGCATACAACTTTTCTTTCCTCAACAATTCCAAAATCAATCTCAGGTGTTGCTCATGCTCGGCCTTGGTCCGAGAGTAAATCAGAATATCATCTATAAACACAATCACAAACTTGTCCAAGTATGGTTTGCACACGCGGTTCATCAGATCCATGAATACAGCGGGCGCATTAGTTAGCCCGAAGGGCATCACTAAGAACTCATAATGGCCGTATCTAGTTCGGAAGGCTGTTTTCGGCACATCTTCCTCATGGACCCTAAGTTGGTGGTATCCTGACCGTAGATCTATCTTTGAATAATAACTGGATCCCTGCAACTGGTCAAATAAGTCGTCAATCCTCGGTAAAGGGTACCGATTCTTGACTGTCAGCTTGTTCAGCTCCCTGTAGTCAATACACATCCGGAAGGAACCATCCTTCTTCTTAACAAACAGTACTGGAGCTCCCCAAGGTGAAAAACTTGGGCGTATGAAACCCTTATCCAATAGTTCCTGTAACTGATTGGATAGCTCTTGCATCTCGGATGGAGCTAATCGATAAGGCGCTCGAGCTACTGGCGCAGCTCCTGGGACTAAATCAATACGAAATTCTACTTGTCGCGGCTGCGGCAATCCGGGCAAATCTTCAGGAAAAACTTCTGGAAATTCGCGCACTACTGGTAAGTCTTCAATTCTTCGCTCATCTCCTTTCTTCTCTACGACATGCGCCAGGAAGGCGTAGCACCCTTTCCTTAGGCACTTGCGCGCCTTTAGGCACGAAATCAGTTTTGTCGCAACTCCCCTTCTTTCCCCTTGAATTACCAAGGTTTCTTCGTTCAACAGTGGGATCCGAACCTGCTTCTCATGGCAAATAACTTCCGCGCGGTTCTCGACTAACCAATCCATACCTACCACGATGTCAAAACTTCCCAAGTCTATTGGCAACAAGTTAATATTAAACCCGTGACCTCCCATGACTATAACACATTGTTCAGTTCTTTCGTTCGCGCATAACTGCCTTCCATTGGCTAGTTCTATAGTATAAGGCGTGTCTAGCCTACCGGTTGCTAAGCCTAGGGAGTTTTTAAACTCAGCAGATATAAAACTTAGGTCAGCGCCAGTATCAAATAAGACAGATGCAAAATGGCCGTTAAGCAAAAACGTACCGGTTACCACATTCGGCTCTTCTTTAGCTTCACCCGCGCCGATCATAAAAGCTCTCCCGCGAGCTTGGTTTCCCCTTTGCGGGCAATCCCGACTGAAATGCCCTGGCTTTCCGCATGCGTAGCAGTTGTCATTGGCTCCAGCTTCTTTAGCACGGCAATTCACCGTCTTGTGCCCTGGCCTGTTACATTTGGCGCACGTGACGCTCGCGCATTCACCCTCGTGGTGAAACTTGCATTTGTTGCACCATGGGTAAGGCCCACTGTATCCTTTCTTTGATGGCTCCGCGGCTTGGATCGCGTAAACCCTTGCGCTTTCCTGCTTCTTGAACGGTGGCTGCTTGGGGTCGGACCCTCGGTGGTGAGAGTTCCATTTCCTCTTGGAGTCAGAGGTTCGCTGCTCGTTTCCGCGCGTAGTCAACATACCCGCACGGACCGTATCCCTAGTAAGGGTGATGGCCCGCGCTACCGCCTCATCAAAGGTTGGAGGCGCTGCGGCGTTGAGCGGAACCCTAACAACAGGAGGTAACCCAAAAATATACCTCTCGATCTTCTTTTCCTCCGTGTTTGCCATGTCTGGTACCAACTGGCAAAGCTCGTTGAACCGGTTGTTGTAGGCGTCGATATCCGTTCCTACCATGGTGTGGTTCCAGAATTCCTGCTGCAGACTCTGGATTTCTGCGCGAGAGCAGAACTTTCTCATCATCATTTCCTTCAGTTCTTCCCAGGTCTTGTGAAGAGCAACTTCTCGCCCCAAAGTCTTCACTTGAAGTTTCCACCAAGACGAAGCTGCTTCTTGGAACATGCATGTCGCGTAAAGAACCTTCTGGTTCTCACTACATCTGCTAATGGAGAGAACTGTCTCCATCTTTTCAATCCAGTTGTAGAGCCCAATGGCCCCTTCGGTACCCTTGAATGGCCAAGGCCTACAGGCCATAAATGTCTTATAGGAGCACCCTTTGTCCAAGGCTCCTGAATCGGGTTCTGGGGTCTCGTTCTGACGACCCTGACTTGATTCGGCCTTGCTGGCCTCATGTGTCGCAATCGCCTGCGCGATTATTTCCGCGAGTTCCTCGGGTGTCATGGTAATTCCCTTGGCTCTGGTTGGAGGCATTCTCGCTTTAAAAGAGTGAAAATATATTAAACTTAGCGCATGTACTCTGAGCACATAATGTTCTTTATCTTTATTCGCTAGACACTGTGTGACCCGTGTTCCTAAGTGTGTGTATAGTTTCTTTTGAAAATATTTTCTTTGAAAAAAAAAATATTTCATGCGATTCCCCAACGGTTATAGTCTAGGTTTAAACTTCTTTTCCTAGTTCGCTATAACCTGGCTCTGATACCAATCTGTCACACCCGGCCCTGAACGGCGGAAACAGCCGGGCGCGCGCGAGTGGGGATTGATACTTAAGCACGGGCCATTGCAAACATTCAAGATAAGATTTTTCATTGCGCATGAAATGTTTAATACAAATACATTACATTGTTTAAAAATTACATAAAATCATCCAAGTATAAAACTGTTGAAGATTTCCACGCCATATCCCCTTGCGCGGCGAGAACAACCACGCGCATCGAAGGGATAGAACTAAAATCTTCCAAAAAGCTAGTTTTAGATGTTCAGCGTGAGGTGCTCTAAGTGTGACTCCATGCGCTACTTAGTTATCTCCTGAAAGACACGTAAAACATTTGAATCAGTATAAACTGAGTGAGTTCGCAAGTTTTAGTAACTTGATAAATCGTATTGCATCATAATCTTGATAAAAATCATTCTGAAACATAATTCTGATAGCATCATTAAAACACATGCTTGGTAAAACATAGTTCTATCAACATATTCTGATAAAATCGTTCCGCGGGTTACGCGCGAACATTTCTGGGAACTGTGCTCGTCTGTGTAAGTGACGCTGCCACTACGAGCGAAACAAGTAATACTGTCCCGCGGGTTACGCGCGGACACTTCTGAAAAATCGTGCTCGTCTGTGTAAGTGGCGCTGCCACTACGAGCGAATAATACCGTCCCGCGGATTACGCGCAGACGTTGTGCCGGAAAACAAGGCGCTCGTCTGCGTAAGAGGAGCGACCTCTACGAGCGGGCTCAAACCCATAGTACTGCCCCATGACCATACTAGGCACTCGTCTGTGTAAGAGGTGCGACCCCTACGAGTGGGCGGATCAAACCAGCAGTCCCTACCCTTAGAGTTCCAATGGTAAAGTGATCACTTACTCGAGTTCTAGCGCACATACATCGAAAACCTTAGATAACCGTTCGCATTGCTCATCATGAAATATAATTTAAACACATAATCGCTTGCATAGCTTGTAAGTATACCATGATAAAACATTATTTAAGTACGTGTCCCTCGCCCTGAAAACAGTTTAAAAACAGTGAAAACAGCGAGAATAGGGGCTGTGAGACTCACCTGTGGTTCTTGTTAAGGGATTAATCAAGATTCGGGTTTTCTTGGTGTTGGCCTTTGAATTGAAGGTCTAGAATACGATTAAGAAGTATATATATTAAGATCAAGAAATAGGAGAATATAAGGGTTGGAAGGTAGATCTCAAGGTTATATTCTCGGCTTACCTAGTAACAGGATCGGATGCTTGGGAGATGATTAGTGCAAGTTTGCAGTTCTTAAGAGAGAAGTTTGAAGTGTGTTTGGGTGATAACTTAGGTTACATATTTATAGTCAAACTCAAGGGAACACAATCCCTTGCTTTAGGGGATTGTAATCTTTTCATATCTAGGTGTAATGATGATAAAGTATGGAAATTATTATTATTTATTTAAAAGTGGAGTAGTGGATAAAAGATTTTGATTTGATTTGGTCAGGACATGCAGGTCTGGGGTTGGTGAGAATAGGGTGGCTGACAGTTGACTTTTCATGTTACAGTGTGCTTTTTCAGGTACTTTTGTCAGTGTACAGTAAAAAGTGGAAAATCTCTTAAACACGCTACTGTTTCCTTTTGGGCGGGAGTAATCTCCTTACGTCTGGAGAATAGACTGAGTGTTCTGTGCGTATCACTTTGTGCGCATAGCTTTCTGCGTGAAGGACATTTCTTTGCTGCGGGTAGGCACGTAACCTTCTCGCAGTTAGGGACATTGAGTTTCATTTGTAGATTCTCCAGGTGGTCTTGGTATTTCAACATAGTGATCAGTTATGTTAAAGTCAATTCCATCTTGGAGCTTCAGACAAACTAGCTCTCAATGTTCCCGCCATGCGGGGAGGTTAGTTCCCTTCCGCACGCGCATAAACGATTTAGGATGCACCCGCCTTAGCATCATGCGGGATGGTCAACCCATTAGACAACATAACGTTAAGGTACATGAAAACATAAAGTCAAAACATTCGCGCATGGCGCATATAAGATATGCCCACGCTGGTTCTTAACATGGCGCGCTCGCGCAGGGTGCACATAGCAAATGCACGCGCTGATTCTAACATGGCGCGCTCGCGCAGGGCGCACATAACAAATGCACGCGCTGATTCTAACATGGCGCGCTCGCGCAGGGCGCACATAACAAATGCACGCGCTGATTCTAACATGGCGCGCTCGCGCAGGGCGCATATAACATAATTACCTAATATTTAGGTTGATTACTTGGTTTAAGGGATTGGGAATTTACCGGGTGTTACATCGGGTCATACCCAATAACAAGCTAGACAAACACCCACGATATTTATTTTGAGATATGATCTAACAAATAAATATCAACACTCGCGATTTTAGAAAATGGGTTTCTAAATATTTGCACTTGTGTAATAAATAAATTATATGGATAATTTATATTTTGAGAGAAGATATTTTATAATGTTATTTAAATTGGTTAAATAACATGAGGCATGTTACTTACATTATGTTATGTTACATTTTTGTAACATGTAACAAATATAACATAAACATAAAACAAGTGAGTTTAAATTTTAGGAGAGAAAGTTTTTCTCTCTCATCCTTTATTGTCTCACATGTCTCTATAATATGCAAGTATTCTCATTTGCCAAAGAGAGGGAATTGGTTGCATCTATTATTTCTCTCACACACAAGTAAACTCTCTCTTTTCCTCTTGATAACTTTGGCCAAGATAGGAAGGAATAAGGAGGAGCTTCAAGTGAATAAATTCTAGCAAATTAAGGGTGTCTTGTTGTGGCTTGTGAATATACAAGCTTGAGGATCTTCTAGTTTGATGGCTAGCTACTCAATCTTCACCTCCTTCATATTTCTTAGCATATTGAAGGTAGTATGCTAAAACACCCTATGGTTGTTTTGATAGCATGTATTTTCGTATATGGATCCGGGCATTGGGTTTTATATAAAATCGGGTTTTATATTAATCAAGTTAACAAGATTTAAAACTTTTAATCTGCTACGTTTTTCATATAAATGGGTTTATATGACTTTGATAATCTTGTTAAAACCCAACAATGGCATCAAGAGCCGTTTATACGGATACATGCTTCATTAGATCTAAAAATTTTCGGGTTTTATGGTTTGGTTCACCATATGGTCGAAAGTTTTTTGGCTTTTGGTTACCCCTTGGTTCTTCAAGATTATACTTTACATGCATGTGGTAATCTTGAAGAATTAAAGTCATTTGGATGATAAATTATTTTGTTTGGACTAAACCCGAAACTTTCGGTTTGCTTAACTTTGTCCGAAAGTTTTATGGGTAAAAGGGGAACCATTTTGGTCTTCTAAGACCTTGCATATTTGGATGTGCATTTGGATGTTCATAACCTAGCCATGACCTTTTGGATGTGTGTTTGTGTTGTGGTTTATTCGGTTTATTCGGTTTATTCAATATCGCTGTAATATTCATTTATTTGGGTTTGTAATCTATTTATTCATTTCATATTGGTTTGTAATAGTAAGTAGATTAGTTGTATTTCTTTTACTAGAGAAAAATGTATTAGGATATATTTTTTTTGTAAAAGAAGATGCAACAAGGTTACGGTTTTGGTTTTGGGCCTTAATAGACCTCATAGTCTAAGATGGGATTTTAGCCCAATGACCAAAGCCCAAATTTGGAGGCCCATGGAAGCTAGGAGCTGAAGTTGGAGCCCAAATGGAAGCCCAAATAAAGTGGAAGAGTCACAACACAAGGTGGACACTTGAAGCATATGGATGCGGGATCAAGTGAGAGTTCACCGGCACATGCCTTGTGTCATTCTCGTCCCTTAGGAGAGACCTTTTGGCACACTTGTTTCGGTCAACAAGTGTTGTCATTTTAGAAGGCTATGGTTATGGACTTGTGGTTGTTTATTTATGCTTGTTTGGTTGATTTATATTTCGTTTTGCATATGGATTGCTAAAACTTAAAATCAAACAACCTGCATAAAATTGGTTCCTTATAATTCATTAGGTAATAAAATTGGTTTTATTAAAGGTTAATGATTTCACAATAAAATGGGTTTTTTTAAAAGGAACTTTGAAAATTGGTTTTCAAACAAATTACCATACATTTGAATGCATGCAAACACAAGGTACATATATAGTTTTCCAATCTAGAATTTAGAAAACTTAAATCCCTTTTAAAACAAGTTTAACACCATCCTTTTATACAACACTCGAATCACTTGGGAACTCGATGTGGGATAAAGGTCACCTAACCACATTGGAGGAAACTTGTGAGTTTGAGGTGGGTTTGCCATATTTGTGGGATAAATGTCACCTTATCGCTTGTATGTGCAAGCTCACACACGTGTGTATGTAGGACGAGTTGATTTGGAAGCCATGTGAATAGGGTCACCAAAGCATGGCATACATAGGTGTTGATGGGATTAAGCATGCCAATTAAACATATGATGTTTAACCGATCCCATAAAAGTAGAAGTTTCAAGGGTTGCAATCGTCAAACGTTGACTACCTTGTTAATTCAATAGTAGGGTAAAGGTCACCTAACCAGTATGTGAATGTAACGTTGGGTTCTAGATATTAATCATTAATTTTCTTGGAGACATAAAGGGTATTAACGATTAAAATTATTAAATGATATCGAAAATACTAAAATTGAGCTTTGTTAAATTATGTAGATGGCCGCAAACAATCCACCTAACGGAATTATCCCACCCGTGCATAACCTATCACTAAGAGCTATACTTGATAAATATCGTCTTAACTACAACAATTTTATGGATTGGTATCGAAACTTGAGAATTGTTCTCAAGAAAGAAAATAAATCCTATATATTGGACGATCCTATTCCCGATGAACCAAACGCTGATGATGTAGATGCCTATAACGATTTGTTGAAATACACCGAGGGTTCGGTGCAAGTTTCTTGTCTCATGTTGGGAACTATGATTCCCGAAATTCAAAATGATTTTGAAAATCATGGGGCACATGACATGATCACCCAACTTAAGGAAATGTTCCTTACTCAAGCTAGGGCGAAACGCTTAGAAACGGTTCGAGCACTTCATGCATGTCATATGGAAGAAACCCAGTCTGTTTCATCTTATGTGCTTAAGATGAAAAGCCACATTGTTCGAATTGAACGACTAAATTGTCCCGTCTCAAAAGAGTAGCCACGGATTTGAACCTTAATGGCCTAACCAAAAGATTTGAGACTTTTGTTATGAATTATAACATGAATGGATCGGACAAGAGCATTGGTGAGCTTCACGCAATGCTCAAGACGGACGAAGCGGGAATGGGTAAAAGGGTTTTACCGGTTCTCACGATCAATGAAGGTGGAAATAAGAAGAGGCATCACCCGGAACCTAAGGCAAAGGTTTCCAAAGGTAAGGGACACGTCAAGGGAAAGTTTAAAGGGAAGAATAAAGTGGAACCAACCAAACCAAATGAGAAGAAGCTAAAGGTTAGCTCGAAGGATCCGTGCTTTGGTTGTGGTGAGATAGGACATTGGATGAGGAATTGTCCAACCTATCTCAAGGAGTTGAAAGCTAAGAGGGATTTAGGGCAAACCTCGGGTACAAATTTCATAATCCATATTGATCTTAATGTTATTTCTTCTAACACATGGGTATTGGATACCAGATGTGGAACTCATATTTGCAATTTATTGCAGGAGTTCAAAAGAAATAAGCATTTCAAGAAAGGAGATACAAGTCTCTTCATCGGCAACAGAGCAAAGTTTGATGTCGAAGCCCAAGGAGACTATGTTTTGAAGCTTCCAAATGGTTTGGAAGATGTTTTGAAAAACACTTTGTATGCTCCTAGTTTGATTAGGAACATTATCTCAGTTTCTCTTTTAAGACAATATGGGTATGATTTAAAGTTTGTGGACAATGGTATTTGTATTTTCATGAACAATGTCTTCTATTTTAAAGCAATGCCATCTAATGGCATTTATGAATTAGTTCATGATAACACATACTTTGATAACAAGTTGTACCAATCCAGAACCAAGAAACTCATAGTGTATTTGAGTAAGACTTATCTTTGGCATTGTCGCCTTGGTCACATAAACAAAGATCGCAGACATACACTTCAAAAGAATGGTCTTTTGGAATCAAATGATGATTCATTTGATAAGTTTGAATCTTGTTTACAAGGAAATATGACCAAAGAACCCTTTAGTGGAACTAATGAAAGGTCGAAAGACTTATTAGGTATCATACATTCAGATGTATATGGTCCTTTTAAGGCAATGACAAGGAATGGTGAAAGATACTTCATTACCTTTATCGATGATTATAGTCGTTATGGGTATGTGTACTTGTTAAGACACAAAGATGAAGCGTTTGAAATGTTCAAAGTCTTCCAAAATGAAGTAGAAAATCAACTCAATAAAACCATCAAAGTACTTCATTCGGACAGAGGAGGTGAATACTTTAATGATGCTTTTCTAGATCATCTTAGGAGATGTGGGATCATCTCACAACTTACTCCACCCGGAACACCACAACATAATGGTGTGTCTGAAAGGAGGAATCGAACTCTATTGGATATGGTTCGATCTATGATGGCTAGAAGCACATTGCCTCTATCATTTTGGGGTTTCGCACTACTCTCGGCAACCCGTATTTTAAATATGGAACCAACCAAAAAATTAGACAAGACACCTTTTGAAATATGGCATGGAAGGGTTCCATCATTATCATATTTAAAGGTATGGGGTTGTGAGGCTTATGTTAAGCACAACACCCAAAACAAACTTGAAAGCCGATCCACTAAATGTATCTTTGTAGGATATCCCAAAGACTCTATGGGATATTATTTCTACAACCCAACCGAGCAAAAGGTGTTTATTGCTCGAAAGGCCGAGTTATTGGAAACTAAATTCCTTACGGAAGGAACTAGTAGAACGGTGGAACTCGAGGAGGACCGAGAACCACAAGCTGATACACGTTTGGTTGAAACTAGCAATCAACAAGAGGTTGATGAGAATGATCAATTGGTTGATCAAGACACACAAAACGTTCGCAAATCTGGTAGAATTAGTAATCCACCCGAAAGATATGGATTTTTCATGGATGGATGCTATGTTGTAGATTTGGATGAACCCACCACATATCATGATGCAATGTTACAATCCGATTGTGACAAATGGCTTGAAGCCATGAACGTTGAGATGCAATCCATGCATGACAACCAAGTATGGGATTTGGTTGTACCACCTCTTAACTCTAAGCCGGTTGGAAGTAACTGGGTTTTCAAGAAGAAAATCGATATGCATGGAAACTTGGATACTTATAAAGCAATACTTGTAGCAAAAGGTTTTACTCAAACTAAAGGGGTTGATTATGATGAGATCTTTTCGCCGGTGGCAATGCTAGCTATAGCCGCATATTATGACTATGAGATTTGGCAAATGGATGTCAAAACCGCTTTTCTAAATGGACATATTGAGGAAGATGTCTATATGATTCAGCCCAAAGGTTTTGTCAATCCACAACATACTAATAAAGTATGCAAGTTAAAGAAATCAATCTACGGATTGAAACAAGCATCTAGGAGTTGGAATCACCATTTTGATGAAGAGGTTAAGCAATTTTGATTCATCAATAACGCCAAGATGAGGCTTGTGTGTATAAGAAGGCTAGTGGAAGCATCATTACTTTCTTTGTATTGCATGTTGATGACATACTACTATTTGGAAATGACATTCCAACCTTGGAAGGTGTAAATGTCTGGCTTGGGAGTTGTTTTTCTATCAAGGATCTTGGTGAAGCCGCCCATATTTTGGGAATAAAGATCTATAGGGATAGATTAAGGCGGTTGATAGGTTTAAACCAAAGTGCATACATTGAAAAAAATCTTGAAAAGGTTCAATATGGAGAACTCTAAGAAAGGTTTGGTACCTATTCAAAGAGGAACGGTATTGAGTGCAACTCAATGTCCAAGCTCAAAGGAGAGCAAGATAAATCGAAAGGAATCCCATACGCTTCGGCTATATGATCCATCATGTATGCTATGATATGCACTAGACCGGATGTGTCATGCGCTTTGAGTATGACAAGTAGATACCAACAAAATCCGGAAGTAGCCACTGGATGGCGGTTAAGAGCATTTTGAAATACCTTAGAAAGACTAAGGATATGTTTCTAATATATGGCTCTGGTGAGGAGGAACTCCTTGTAAAGGGATACACAGATACGAGTTTCCAAACTGATCGAGATGATTCACGATCATAATCGGGATATGTTTTCGCTATGAATGGTGGGGAAGTCTCTTGGAAGAGCGCAAAACAAGATGTGGTAACATTGTCCACCACTGTATCGGAATACATATCCGCCTCATTGGCAGCTCAAGAAGCTGCATGGATGAGGATATTCATTGCCGATCTAGGGGTAGTCTATACCATTCGGGACCCCCTAGAGATCTTTTGTGACAACGAGGGCGCGATTTCTCAAATCAAGGAACCCCGTGCACATCTAAAGATTAGGAACATTGAGCGAAGATTCAACTACATAATGGATTAAGCTGAAAAAGGAATATATGTATTCGCAACGTTAACACCGATCAAAACATTGAGGATCCACTCACGAAGCTCCTTGAAAGGCCGAAACATGAGGGTCATACTTGCGCCTTAGGACTTCGATATTCTAGTGATTGGATTTGATCTATTTTGTATTTGGATATCGGAACAATTGTTATTTTGACTCATTCATATGATTATGGTTTATGATTATGACTTTTGAGTTATGTTCCATTTTAGCATGTTTTAATCCGTGAATAAGTTAATTATTCTAAGTTAATCATAAGTAAATTTGAGTAAAGGCGAATATCATAGTATCTTCCGACCTGAGATACATATTGGGTCTTGATATTCACCGAATATTATGCTTTGACTTAGTTCTTCGCTGCTCTGAAACATGACGGTACATAAGGCCAAGCTCAAGTGTAGTACGAGGTGATTTTGAGAGACGTATGTAGTCAATAGGGGATTTGTCCCTCTTATTCGTTGAGAGTAATATGTCTAAGGCCTGATAAGTTAAATCAACAGAGAATGATCACTCTGTGTCTCTGGATTTGACATGACATTTGTGACAAAAGGATAAACCTAAATCATTTTCAAGTGAGGGACTTGAAGGGGATGATGTTATTGAATGGCACTTAGTCATACGTATTAGGGGTAGTAAATCGTTGTTAGGCGGTATTTGCTATTTGCATCAATCTTTTATGTATCTTGTGCAAGTTGGAGATTGTTGGAATCGGTCTGCCCAAGACACATATTAGAGTTGATGTGGCTAGTACGTTATGATCCAAGTCGGGTAATACCCAATAACAAGCTAGACAAACACCCACGATATTTATTTTGAGATACGATCTAACAAATAAATATCAACACTCACGATATTTAGAAAATGGGTTTTTAAATATTTTCACTTGTGTAATAAATAAATTATATGGATAATTTATATTTTATAATGTTATTTAAATTGGCTAAATAACATGAGGCATGTTACTTACATTATGTTATGCTACATTTTTGTAACATGTAACAAATATAGCATAAACATAGAACAAGTGAGTTTAAATTTTAGGAGGGAAAGTTTTTCTTTCTCATAGTTTATTATCTCCCATGTCCCTATAACATGCAAGTATTCTCATGTACCAAAGAGAGTGCATTGGTTGCATCTATTATTTCTCTCTCACACTCAAGTAAACTCTCTCTTTTCCTCATGATAATTTCGGCCAAGATAGGAAGGAACAAGGAGGATCTTCAAGTGAGTAAATCTTAGCAAATCAAGGGCGTCTTGTTGGTGGCTTGTGGGTATACAAGCTTGAGGATATTCTATTTTGAAGACTAGCCACTCAATCTTCATCTCCTTCATATTTCTTAGCATCTTGAAGGTAGTATGCTAAAACACCCTATGGTTGTTTTGATAGCATGTATTTTCGTATATGGATCCAGACATTGGGTTTTATATAATATCGGGTTTTATATTATTTAAGTTAACAAGATTTAAAACTTTTAATTTGCTGCTTTTTTCATATAAATGGGTTTATATGACTTTAATAATCTTGTTAAAACCCAACAAATTGATCAACCAATTAACAGATTGATTGATGGTTTGATTTATGGTTTATAAGTTTACTCTGGTTCTGTTCTGTCTGGTTATATATCTTTGTATATGATTTTACCAACTGATCATCCTACATCAGTTGGTTTGGCTGTGGATCGTGTGCGTATCCTTGGACCAGCAGTCCACTGGCGCGGGTTCGAGTCCCGGCCAGCCCATTTTTTAGTGATTTATTTAAACAATTATATTAACATATTTAATAATTAAAATTATATTATTAATATTGTAAACTACACCCAATTGGACCCTTCCGTTCGAAATCATGTGTGATGCAAGTGACTTTGCAATTGGAGCCATACTCGGACAATGCAAAGAAAAACATTTTCACCCAATTAACTATGCTAGTAAAACTCTTAATGATGCACAAGAAAATTACACCATAACAGAAAAAGAGTTATTAGCAGTAGTTTTTGCCTTTGAAAATGTTAGATCCTACCTAGTTTTCTCCAAAACCATCGTTTACACTGACCATGCCACCATACGGTACCTCTTCAACAAGCAAGATGCAAAACCCAGACTTATCCGATGGATTCTACTCCTCTAAGAATTCGACATAGAAGTCAGGGACAAGAAAGGAGCGGAGAATGTAGCCGCGTACCATCTTTCACGCTTAGAATGCCCAGCTTCAAAAGAATATCACAAGGAAATTATCGATGATAATTTTCCACACGAAGTTCTCATGCATATCCAAGCATTTATGAAAGAGGAGGATGAAATTCCTTGGTTTGCCGACTTTGTAAACTATTTAGCTTATGGAATCCTAAGAAAATGGCTAACTAAGAAATTTTTCTCCGACCTTAAGTTCTACTTCTGGGAAGATCCATATCTGTTTAGGATAAGAGCCGATCAGGTTGTTCGTAGGTGTGTATCAGGAATGGAAATCTTAGATATTCTCAAACACTGCCATTAAGGACAACTGGTGGACACCACTGTACCACCACCACAGTCAGAAAAGTGCTTGATGCAGGATTTTTCTGGCCCACCATATATAAAGACACACACGCTTTGATCCAAGCTTGCAATTCTTGTCAAAGAGCCAGGAACATCTCAGCAAAAAATGAGATGGCACAAAAAGGCATCCAAATATGTGAAGTCTTTGATGTATGAGGAATAGATTTCATGGACCCATTTCCTAATTCATTCGGAAATAAATACATCATAGTAGTAGTCGACTACGTGTCTAAATGGGTGGAAGCACAAGCTCTTCCCACTAACGATGTCCGGGTTGTTGTACGATTACAAAAGAAGTTATTTTCACGATTCGGTACTCCAAAGGCCTTAATCATCGACAGAGGTACTCACTTTTTGCAATGTCCTAATGGACAAATTCTTAGCACGATATGGGGTTCACCACCGATTGGCAACACCATATCACCCTCAGACTAGTGCGCAAGTGGAAGTCTCGAATCAGGGAATTAAAAGGATCATCGAAAGAACAATAGGATTGAATCACAAAATTGGGCAGAAAAGTTAGATGACGCTTTGTGGGCCCTTAGGACAGCTTACAAAACCCCCCATAGGAATGCCACCCTTCAAACTTGTTTATGGGAAATCATGTAATCTACCCGTAGAACTGATCACAAAGCTTATTGGGCTCTTAGAGCAGTGAACTTCGATTTAATGTCCGCCGGTAAAAACCCGAAAGATCAAATTCACGAGCTCGAAGAACTAAGAACATCGGCATACAAAAATTCCTGGTCTTACAAAGAAAAGACTGAACGTTTACACGACGCCCATTTAAAAGGAAACAAAAAGTTTCAAGTTGGCGATAGTGTACTATTACATAAAACACGCTAACGTTTTTTCCCTGGAAAGTTGAAATCTCGTTGGACAGGTCCTTATATAGTTGAATAAGTTTCTGAGTACGGAACGGTCAAGATTTCAAATTCTGATGCCCACAAGTTCAAAGTTAATGGACATCGATTAAAACCATACATCGATGGACCATTCGAGGCCGTCTCAGAGGACATAATCCTCTATCAGAATCAATAAACATACTGAAGTAGGGTGTCACACCCCCATCTAAGGCCTAGGAGTGCGACCATCAGTTGGTACCACATTTGTAAATAAATCAGAGTTACGAGTTATTAGCGGAAGTCTTATAAAACATGTGGATTTAAGTTGTAAATATTTACATTACAAAAGATGAGAAAAAAGTCTCATTTAAGTTTATTTTTTTATAAGTTTACAAAACCACCATTTGTTATAATTAAGTTTAACAAAATATCCGAGCCATCGGATTCTTGAGCACTTCGTTCTTCAAGCCCTATTCTTGATTACCTGCAAAATGTTAAGAAAAATACGCCAGCAACGAATGCTGGTGAATATGTTGACGCTAAAATATTTTCTTTTTCTTAATCACCTCCCGAGACCACATAAGCCTCGGCCCATCTTGGCTCAGGAATAATTAAGTTAAAACAACATCATTATAAACTTGAGTCTCTACATTAGGTCACCCCAGCAAAACACCGTAGCGTTTCGACATACTTAGGTGCCATAAATATACACATGGTCAGTCTCACTCGAACGTACTTAGGTCCGGCCCATCGTGGCTGGAGGTCGTGACCAAGCGTGGTGTGATGTGCCCACCGCATTTTACCACATATCAAAGGATCCAGACAAACGTATACTACAGCCTGAGGGCTAGGCTTTTACTCTTATTCATAATGTTTTTAGAGACACTTAGTCTCATGTAAAGTTTTTCATATAACAAGTTGACTCGATTGAAAACAAGTTTGTAAAAGTTGGGGCGTATTCACCTTTTCGCTTCGGGATCGGCTTCAAACACCGTCCGAGGTCTTTCACTTGCTATTTCGCACATGTAGTACGAGTATAACCATTTGTTAGTCGGATATACAATCCGGCTTAAGACTTTTAGTCTTATTTTATAATCTTTACCTCAATGAACATTTAGTTCAAAATTTTCTTATACTTTAAAACCTTTAGTTTTAAAAGTAGTTTATAAACCTTTAGTTTATTTATAAAACCCGACGTTTCTTTTTCTCTAGGAAACGTATTCTTTTCTTTATTATTTAATAATAGTTATTATTACTCAAATAATATTTTCATAACAAAGAATATATATACTTACACACAAATATATTTATCTATCACTATTCACAAACATATCTTTTATTCTTTCTTTGTTATGTTTTATTTTCTTTTCTATTTCTTTTATCGAGGTATCGAGTATAACCTCGACTTAAGGGTTAAGCCTTTATAATATTTTATTATTATTTTCATTGGCATTATGCCTACCTTTGTTGGCTTATAGAAACCCTAATGACTCGAGAAACACTCCAATGCTGCTTCACCTTCTTTTCCTTCTTGGTCAATCCTCCTTCTTGTTACTCGTTCTTTGACACGCTAAACGACGAACACCAATCTTTCACCACTTGTCAGCACGTCTTACGAGATTCACCATATTGACATCGAGATATAAAAAACACCTTCTTGGTCGATACGTCGGTGGAGAGTGGCACGAACTTCGAGGAAACATTGGCACTGAAAACGATGGATCGGGAAACGCTTATCGAGGTGGATCGAGGAAATAATTATAAACTTTAAGTGAGATATTACAGAGAGAGTAGATGGCTGAGTTTGAGATGTGAAAATGCGAATCCCGGACTTTCTATTTATAGGCAAATTCTGGAAGCCCATCGCGATACGCGATGACCTCCTGGGCACCCGTCGCATATCGCGATGTAGCCCAGGCCAGTCACCATATAGGTCTGCCATGTGTCGCCACGTGGCAAACGGTGTGCCACGTGTAGACATGTGGCGAACGATGTGCCACGTGTTGGGACACGTGGCTGACAGTGTGCCACGTGTGGACACATGGCAGAACTTGTGCCAGTGGTGTCAGACCACGTCATCGCGATACGCAATGACGATGGTTCAACAGTGATCGCGTAACGCTGTTGACTCATTCTAGAACCTTTTGACCAAGCCCTTCGCGATACGCGTTGGTTCAACAGTGATCGCGTATCGCGATAGGACAAGAAAACAAAATTTTCGTTTTAAACCCTGAGGTTTGGAATTTTACATATTTGGTCCCTAGACTTTTGGAAAGTTGACATTTTAAACTCGAAATATTCACGATGTTACATCCTCCCCACCTTGAAGCAAATCTCGTCCTCGAGATTGCTTTACAAGAACAAGTGGGGGTATTTCTTTCTCATTTCTGATTCAAGTTCCCAAGTATACTCGGGCCCTCTTCGTGAGTCCCATTTGACTTTCACAATTTTCAATGTTCGTATTTTTAATTTCTTTGTTTTCGAATCTTCTATTTGAATTGGTTTTTCAACAAATTTTAAATTTTCGTTTATTTTGACATCTTTTAAGTGCATGGATAGAGATTCGTCGGCCAAACATTTTCGAAGATTTGAAACATGAAATACGTCGTGTATCCCTTGCATTTCCTCGGGTAGTCGCAAACGATATGCAACAGTACGAATTCGTTCAAGTACCTCGAAGGGTCCAACGAATCGAGGACTTAGCTTTCATTTCTTACCGAAGAGAACGAAGCCTCTCTAAGGTGAGACTTTCAAAAGAACTTTGTCACCAATATTAAATTCCAACGGACATCGGCGTAACTCTTTTGGCGATCACGTGCAGTCTTATGTCATTCTAGGATTTGAAGAATCTTGTCGGTGGTTTCTTGGACTATCTCGGGTCCAGATAATTGATTGTCTCCGGTTTCAGACCAACACACGGGCATTCTACATTTACGACCATATAACGCCTCGAATGGTGCGGCTTGAATAATTGTGTGATAGCTATTGTTGTACGAAAATTCCATTAAGGGTAAGTGGTCATCCCAACTTCTACCTAAGTCGATAACACAAGCGCGGAGCATGTCTTCCAACGTTTGGATTGTCCTTTCGCTCTGCCCATCAGGTTGTGGGTGATAGGCGATGCTAAGGTTGAGCTTTGTACCTAACGCTTGTTGGAAGCTTTTCCAAAAATGAGATGTAAAACGACTGTCTCGATCAGAGATTATAGATAGCGGTACTCCATGTAAAGCAACAATGTTGTTCACATAAATACGCGCTAATCTTTCCATTGAGTATGATTCATTTATGGGTATGAAGTGCGCAGATTTTGTTAATCGATCCATGATAACCCAAATAGCATTGTGTTGTCGAGTCGTTTTAGGGAGTTTGGTAATGAAATCTATAGTGATTAACTCCCACTTCACTACGGGAAGTTTGGGTTGCTGAAACAATCCCGAAGGCTTTTGGTGTTCAGCCTTGACTTTCAAACAAGTTAAACATTTCGCGACGTGCGAAGCGATGTCCTTTTTCATCCCATTCCACCAGTAGCTCGGTTTGGGATTTAGATACATTTTGTCACTACCGGGGTGCATCATGTATTTGGATTTATGAGCTTCGTTCAAAATTTTCTCACGCAAATCCCCAACGATTGGTACCCAAATCCTATTACCGAGTCTAAGGATACCATTGTCACCCTTGACTAGCGAGTCAATGATGCCGTTACGTTTCTCGTCGGAGATTTGGTTTCTATTGATCGCTTGATTTTGGGCAGATTTGATTTGTTCGAGAAGATCGATTTGAAGTTCTAATCGTAACGCTCGAACTCTTTTTGGCTTTTCATGCTCTTTACGACTTAAGGCATCGGCCACAACGTTGGCTTTGCCTTTATGGTAAAGGATCTCGCAGTCGTAGTCGTTAAGAATTTCCATCCAGCGTCATTGGGCATATTAAGCTCATTTTGATCGAAGATATGTTTTAAGCTTTTATGATCAGTGTAAACGATAAATCTTACTCCATAGAGATAATGCCTCCATATCTTTAATGCAAATATTATGGTGCCTAACTTTAGATTGTGAGTTGTATACTTCTTTTCGTGCACCTTGAGTTGACGAGAAGCGTAAGCAATCACTTTCTTTCGTTGCATTAGCACACATCCCAAGCCAGAATGAGATTCGTCACTAAAGACAACAAAATCTTTGGTACCTTCTGGCAAGGACAATATAGGTGCTTGAGTAAGCTTTTGTTTGAGTATATCGAACGCTTCTTGTTGTTTTGTTCCCCATTCATATTTGATATTTTTACGAGTTAAAGAAGTTAGGGGAATGGCTATACGTGAAAAATTTTCAATGAACCTTCTATAATAGCCGGCCAAACCCAAGAAACTTCGGATTTCGGTTGGCGACTTTTGAATTTCCCACTTCGAGATGGCTTCGATTTTAGCGGGATCGACTTGAATACCATTCACATTTGTGACATGCCCAAGAAAATGCACTTCATGCAACCAGAACTTGCATTTTGAGAACTTGGCGTACAGTTTCTTGGTTATAAGTAATTCAAGTAAGGTTCGAAGATGGACTTCATGATCAACCTTAGGCTTAGAATAAATGAGTATGTCGTCGATGAATACGATAAAAAATCTATCCAAGTAAGGCTTGCAAATTCGATTCATCATGTCCATGAACGCAGCTGGCGCATTAGTAAGTCCGAATGGCATAACGGTGAACTCATAATGGCCATACCTTGTTCGAAAGGCAGCTTTTAAAATATCTTTGGATTGAACCTTGAGTTGGTGATAGCCATAACGAAGATCAATTTTGGAAAAGAAACTAGCACCTTGAAGTTGGTCAAAAAGATCATTAATTCGAGGGAGTGGATAACGATTTTTTATTGTGACTTTGTTTAACGCATGATAATCGATACACATACGCATAGATCCATCCTTCTTTTTGACGAATAAGATTGGCGCTCCCCAAGGGGATGAACTTGGTCGAATAAAGCCCTTCTCAAGAAGCTAGTCGAGTTGTTTCTTCAATTGTTTCATTTCAGTCGGAGCGAGACGGTATGGTGCCTTTGCGATCGAAGCAGTACCGGGAATAAGATCGATCCTAAACTCTACTTCACGATCGGGAGGGATTCCAAGATGTTCGTCGGGAAAGACATCAACAAAATTGGAAACAACAAGAACGTCTTTGATTTCTTTGGGTTTATATTCTTCGGTGACATAGGCCATGAACGCTAAGCATCCTTGATTCGAACATTTGTTAGCCTTTATCATGGATATTATGCTAACTTGTCCAGCGTCTTTATCCCCTTCAATTTGAATGGTTCGTTTATCAGGGGCTCGAAGTTCAACGGTTTTGCTATTGCAAAGGATACGAGCATGATTATCGGATAACCAATCCATACCAAGTACAACATCAAAACTAGCAAGTGCCATAGGCAATAATTGAATAGACAGAATATAACCAGCTAGGAGGATTTTTTTCCGTTTTCAAGAACTTTGGATATTTTAACGATTTCGCCACTAGCAGTCTCGACGCTTAGAGTTTTATTTAACTTTGTTAAAGGTTCGTTTAATAGACTACAAAATCTATAATCTATAAAACTCAAATTGGCACCCGAATCAAATAAAACTCTAGCATAGGTGTCATTGACTAGAAACGTATCGATGATGGTTTCCGGCATGTCAGCGGCCTTTTTCGTGTCGAGTACGAAGACTCTTGCATTTCCTTTCTTGTTATGGCCACTTCCACCTGTACCACCTGTCGCGTTTTTGTTCTTTGGACACTCGAAACTTAAATGCCCCATCTCCTTGCAATTGTAACACGTCATTTTCTTCTTCCAACAATCAGCAACAACATGGCCCCGTTTTTGGCATGATTCGCAAACTCTTGGAGTTAAATGGCATCTACCCCTATGATATTTCTTATAGATTTTGCATTGTCGAATGCTAGGGTTGAAGCCGGACCTTTGTTGGTCAACTCCTTTTCCCTTGAAATGGGTATTTCCTTCTTTCTTCGGGTCATGCGTTGTTACAACGTTCCCATCTTCTTCCTTGTTGCAGATCATTCCGCCCATCAAATAACCAGCCAATTCCATAACGGAGTCGGCGGTCTGTGGCTAGTGAGACCTCACCATATCACGAATCTCTCGTGGTAGTACCCAAATATAACATGTCACCTTGCTGGATTCAAGGGTAACCAGCTAGGTAACCAATCGACAGTATTCATGAAATTTTGTGTTGTACTCATGAATGTTTGTTCCAATGACCTTGTGATTCAGAAATTTGGTCTGAATTTGGTCGGTCTCGTGCACCTCCCTTCCTTTACTCATGATCATCGTATTCCACCACTCGAGCGCTTCCCCTTTGAACATGAGGGCAGAATATTGAATATTTTCTTCATCGGAACACTTGCTTGTTATTACGATCGTCTCCATTTCTTCAAGCCACCTCACGGTTGTGATGGCTCCTTTATCACCATGAAACTACTTTGGTCCATAATACTTGAAATCCTTAAAAGAACACCCACCGATCTTGAGTTTCTTAAGTTCTTGTCTAACTCCTCCATCAACATTTTATTCGTGAGCACTTTCTAAGATATGAGATGGTTTCGGACGAGATTTTACTGACTTTCGGGAAAGATCAACAGAATGAGAATGTTTGGAATGTTTCGATTTAGATCTAGCCATAGATTCTTCCCTAACAGCATCCTTTATCATTTTCTGTATTTGACTCATATACTTATCAGGGATAGGTTCATCTTGTTTATTCTCAGGGTCTTTCCCCTTTTCTTTTCTTATTTCAGCTTCCTTTTATGCATTCTCTATGTTGTTACTTTGTTGAGACATTTTATCTTTTCTTTATCAATATGTCTTTAACTGAAATTTTAACAAACGTTCCCTTATTAAACCCATATTTTATTTCACATCGATATCTATATATCACAAAAGGATATATATATATATTTATTTTACAATACATACACACACACATATATATATCGATTATCCTATCACTATTTGAGAACGTCTCAACGTTCTTTGTTACATACACAACACATAACACATATGATTACATTAACACACACAATTTATTCATCACATCCTTTTTCATCATCTCGTTAATCTCTCATGAACTTCCTCACCACCTTGGTTAACTTATTGCATTTCCGAAGAAGCGTTTCTCCTATCTTCTTCTTTTATTTTCCATCAATGGTCATCTTTCTCCTTAATTCGTCCGACTCATGCAAGGCGCGATCCAGGTGTTCCTTTTGTGACGGCGGGATTTCGTTGGGGTATCCATATCTTGGAGGTGGGTCGCGGTAACCCATCATCACCATGTCATAATGATTTCTTGGTTCTAGATACGGGGAGGCGGTCACGCCGGATGAGTAGTGGAAGAAAGCTTCGGCAGTTTCGTTTTGCTCTCTAATCTCATTAGCTTGCTCTTCTTCTGTTGGTACCGTGCCTTGAAAGGTGGAAAACTTGATGAAGTTTGATTCTTGAGTTTCTCGAGATATTGAACATAGGGATCAACAGAACCGTAGCTTGGGTTTTGGGAAGTGAGTGATTCCTCCATCGGTGTTGATATCTCATTGGGATTGTCAGAGTACTCTTCTTCCGGTTCTTCCTTAGATTCTTCCTCGTGATCTTCATCTTCTTCCTCAGGTTCCTCCTCTTCTTCCATATGTTATACAGTCTCCTTTATAATTGGTGGCATTTGGAAACTTTCATAGGGCATCATCACCCTCATTTTGGGTTTGCGGGACGGCCCTTTACCGTTGTTAGGTTGAGAGTTAACTTCATTGAAGGCGGAGCTTCCTGTATGCCATCTTCGTTGGTCGGAGTGGCATTGCATCCAGTCTGACGAAGGGGATCTTGGTTCCTACTTGATTGGAAAGTTGGAGAGGAAAGCATACGATGGGTGAGGGTTTGGTGGTACATAAGTTGGAACTACAGTTGAGTAAGGTGGTATCTCCAATTGATGATATGTGGGAATCTCTGATGGATAGTATGTTGGAACTTCAGAGGGATGGTACATGGGTACGGTTGGTGGGTGGTAGCTTAAGTGCCTTGGTGGTTCACTTCTTTGTTTTAGTGGGCTATCGGGAACATTTATTGGATAGTGCTTGGATCCGGGGTAGTACACGGGTTTAGTTAGGTCATGCTCTACATCTTGGTGGAAGAATGCTTCGTAGTAGCCTTCACTCATATTATATTCGGGAAATGGTTCGGCGATTCCAGCCTCTTTAGCCTTGCGTACAAAGTTCTCCATCATGTTCTTGAATGACATCTAACATTGTGGGTGGTTTAGAGTGAGAAGGGAAAGAAAAGGTTAACCAGCCTATCTTATCCCTATTTCAAATAAACAATTAATTCCTATACTTGGATAGAAGCTTAGGTATTATATTGTAATACCTAATTCGCTAAGATCGATAACTCTAATACCAACCTGTCACACCCCCATATAAGGCCTTGGAGTGCGACCATCAGTTGGTACCACATTTGTAAATAAATTAGAGTTACAAGTTATTAGCAGAAGTCTTAGAAAACATGTGGATTTAAGTTGTAAATATTTACATTACAAAAGATGAGACACAAGTCTCATTTAAGTTTACTTGTTTATAAGTTTACAAAACCACCATTTGTTATAATTAAGTTTAACAAAATATCCGAGCCATCGGATTCTTGAGCACTTTGTTCTTCAAGCCCTATTCTTGATTACCTGTAAAATGTTAAGAAAAATACGTCAGCAACGAATGCTGGTGAATATGCTGACGCTAAAATATTTTCTTTTTCTTAATCACCCCTCGAGATCACGTAAGCCTCGGCTCATCTTGGCATAGGAATAATTAAGTTAAAACAACATCATTATAAACTTGAGTCTCTACACTAGGTCACCCTAGCAAAACACTGCAGCGTTTCGACATACTTAGGTGCCATAAATATACACATGGTCAGTCTCACTCGAACGTACTTAGGTCCGGCCCATCGTAGCTGGAGGTCGTGACCAAGCGTGGTGCGATGTGCCCACCGCATGTTACCACATATGTAAGGATCCAGACAAACGTATACTACAGCCTGAGGGCTAGGCTTTTACTCATATTCATAATGTTTTTAGAGACACTTAGTCTTATGTAAAGTTTTTCATATAACAAGTTGACTCGTTTGAAAACAAGTTTGTAAAAGTTGGGGCGCATTCACCTTTTCGCTTTGGGATTGGGTTTAAACACAGTCCGAGGTCTTTCCCTTGCTATCTCGCACCTATAGTACGAGTATAACCATTTGTTAGTCAGATATACAATCCGGCTTAAGACCTATAGTCTTAATTTATAATCTTTACCTCGATAAACCTTTAGTTCAAAATTTTCTTATACTTTAAAACCTTTAGTTTGAAAAGTAGTTTATAAACCTTTACTTTATTTATAAAACCCGACGTTTCTTTTTCTCTAGGAAACATATTCTTTTCTTTATTATTTAAGAATAGTTATAATTACTTAAATAATATTTTCATAACAAAGAATATATATACTTACACACACATATATATATTTATCTATCACTATTCACAAACATATATTTTGTTCTTTCTTTGTTATGTTTTCTTTTCTTTTCTTTTTCTTTTATCGAGGTATCGAGTATAACCTCGACTTAAGGGTTAAGCCTTTATAATATTTTATTATTATTTTCATTGGCATTATGCCTACCTTTGTTGGCTTATAGAAACCCTAATGACTCGAGAAGCACTCCAACGCTGCTTCACCTTCTTTTCCTTCTTGGTCAATCCTCCTTGTTACTCGTTCTTTGACACGCTAAACGATGAACACCAATCTTTCACCACTTGTCGGCACACCTTACGAGATTCACCATATTGACATCGAGATATAAAAAACACCTTCTTGGTCGATACGTCGGTGGTGAGTGGCACGAACTTCGAGGAAACGTTGGTACGGAAAACGATGGATCGGGACACGCTTATCGAGGTGGATCGAGGAAATAGTTATAATCTTTTAGTGAGATGTTAGAGAGAGAGTAGATGGCTGAGTTTGAGATGTGAAAATGTGAATCCTGGACTTGCTATTTATAGGCAAATTCTGGAAACCCATCACGATCGCGATGGCCTCCTGGGCACCCGTCGCGTATCACGATGTAGCCCAGGCTAGTCACCATATAGGTCTGCTACGTGTCGCCATGTGCCAGACGGCGTGCCACGTGTAGACACGTGGTGGACGATGTGCCACGTGTCAGGACAGTGGCTGATGGTGTGCCACGTGTGGACACATGGCCGAACTTATGCCAGAGTTGTCAGACCACGTCATCGCGATACGCGATGACGTCGGTTCAACAGTGATCGCGTAACGCTGTTGACTCCTTCTAGACCTTTTGACCAAGCCCTTCGCGATACGCGATGTGCTTTTCCTTTGTCCCGTCGCGTATCGCGAGAGGACAAGAAAACAAAATTTTCCTTTTAAACCCTAATGTTTGGAATTTTACGGATTTGGTCCCTATACTTTGGAAAGTTGACATTTTGAACTCGAAATTTTCACGATGTTACATAGGGTCTGGCCAAGACCCTCATTAAACCAGGAATTGTATATATGTTCTCTTTGTTTTACTAAATAATAATAATAGTCAAAATACGGGGGCATGCCTCAGTTGGCACGGTCCCATGCAACAAAGTGCGGGTCGGAATCTTCGATGCAAAGATATCAGTCAGTCTGATTCGTAACAGAATTATCAGAATGAAAGCACGAGGTCGTGTTTTCTGAAGCATGGGGTCGTGCCTGGCAACTGTTTGGCTATAAATTGCACCTCTTGCCAATGCATTTCTTGCACCAAACCAAATACAAACTCTCACCCCTGAGAAATCAAAATGAGAACTGAGATGAACAATGAAATTCCCGTTCGTCGCCAACGGAGAAACGAAACCCGACACCCTTCCAAAACCGAGCTACTCCTCAAACTTCAAGAGCTCGTGAAGGAACTCACCGAAATAAATCTCCTCGCAGAAATGCGTCTCATTCAACTCACCGAGTCGGTGGAAAGTATGTATATGGAATTACGGGACATCAACGAACAGTTGCAGTTTCAATTCCTTCGTTTCACCTACTTTCCTCCACCCAGGCCTTTCGATGGAGGAGACCCATTAAGTGGAATCTAGAGTCTTTTTTTATGTGTAATCAAGTGTACTAGGCACAAAGTTTAGAACTTTCGGGCTTAACCGGATTTAATTTCATGTTCTAGGATATTCAGGTTTACCCCGATTCTATGTTTAGGACCTATTTTTAATGAAAGTAACTTTAGTTCATAAATTGTGTTCAGTTAACATCTTAAACATCGTTCCGAAAATTCATGTTCTCGCGTTTCACCGAAAAATGAAAGATAAAATTCCAGTGAGCACAAGCACAGTCCATGCCTCCAATTACATGCCCCCGTGGTCACCTTAGAATCTTCAGCATGATACGCCCTGACGCCGTATAATTCTCTGAATCAGAAACACTTATTCCCTCAAAGACACAGGACTGTGTAACATGCTACTTGGAGCCGTGCTCGACGTTCCTGTCTCTCTATATATTACAACCAATCTTCACTATTCCATTCATACCAAACTAAAAATTCTTCAAATGGATAACAAAAGAATGGAAATTCTTCACATCTTGAAGAAGAAATCATGAGGCTTCAAAGTATAGTGAGAGACCAAGTCGAGAGCACCGTTCAAGCGGAGGCTCGCTTGATCGAGTTGACAAACAAAATCGAACTACTGAAGTTCAAAAATTTCCACATTGTTAAAGTCGCAACAAGGATGTGGATTTCAAGTTCAATTTCCTTAACCGAGAAATCAGAAAGCTCGACAAAAAGCTTTTCGAACTCTTGGAAGCAAAGAGTATTGAAAATTTTTTAACTAGCCAAGATCTAGCCGCTAACATCGATACATCAAAACAATACAATTACGAATACGTTAAATGAACACGGATACGTTAAATACTATTCATAACATTAAAGGTGGAATACATTATGGAGGTTAAGTTAAGCTAGAGAGAATCTGGCATGGTAACGACATGAAAATAACTTAAGCATGGATCTCTACTTAATTATGAACATGAGCTGCCTATATATTGGCCAACATCTCCCATTCGTTAAGTTAACCCCATTCGTTAGATGGCGTCTCATTCGTTATACTGTAGTAACGAATGAAACATGTAAGGCCCCGTTACCGGTAGCCCTACTTTCGTGTTGGATTTACTCATAAACCCAGTTCTAATATCAGAGTTAATTAAAACATTCGCGGAATATAAAAGCTTTCATAAAACATTTCATAACAAAACACATCTTGTCTTAAAACAACATCTTCTCTTTCAAAATAAACAAAATGTTAAACTTAAACGTCTTGAGTCTTCCGATGCCAGCCTCTTATTCAGTGCCACGTGTCTCCTCAAGCGAGCTGCCTCATCCTACTCACCTGCGTGCATACTAAAATTTAGCTACGCTGAGTGAGTTCTAGTTAATCATACATAATACAATACACACCAACTTATATTCTTTCATTCATACTTTCATACTTTCATACTTTCTTTTGTATTAACTTGCTTTCATATCTTACGTTATAAAGAGCATTACGCCCTACATTCCTCGAGTATTATTAGGGCTCAGTACCCTCCTTCCTCGAGTATTATTAGGGCTCGGTACCCTCCTTCCTCGAGTATTATTAGGGCTCGGTACCCTCTTTCCTCGAGTATTATTAGGGCTCGGTACCCTCTTTCCTCGAATATTAGTCGGGTTCGGTTCCCTAGTTCTCGAATATTAGTAGGGTTCGATTCCCTCTTCGTTACCATACAACCATACATCATACCTCGAGTATTATTAGGGCCCGGTACCCTCTTCGTAACCATACAACCATACAACCATCATTTCTTTCTTTTATTAACTTTATCACATTCATACACATAAGCATACATATCATACTTACCTTATACATAGCGTTACAACCTGACAGTACGTGCAATATCCGAAGATCGTTCACTTACCATCAAGCAATCATTCATACATTTCACATTATTCACATAAGGCATACAGTTATCTCTTAGGGTAAGCGTATTAACAACATATTGAGTATGCACACATCCCCGAAAACATAACACATAAATGGGGCTAGAAACTCACCTGAATCCTGTTACGCTCTCCGTTAATCGTTATTCCCTTCTTGAGTTGTGCACTGCTAACTGTATAATATTTACATGTATCAATTAACTACTACTACTCATGTTGTATTTCTATCTTTATATAACCCACAACGAACTGGGGTCCGGGGGCAGCGCCCCTGGCAGCGGGGACTAGGGGCGGCAGCCCCTAGAAGGGTCCAAGGGGCAGAGCCCCTGGCTGGGGTCGAGCTGCCAGGTCAACTTGGAAAAATTTTATTTCCATTAACTGTCTTAACACATTTTTCATTAGGTTTTTAATTTATTTTCTAATTTGCTAACTCCAATGAACTTATCATTAAGCGAACTTACTGTAAGCGAACTTGTATTAGGCGAAGTTAGTGTTCGGCGAAGTTAAGGTAGGCGAACTTAACCTTAGGCGAAGTTATCAATTAGGCGAACTTAGCCTTAGGCGAAGTTATCAATTAGGCGCACTTGCTTGCAAGCGAAGTTAAGCTTGCAGGCGAAGTTATGGCTTGGCGAACTTAGCTTGCAGGCGAAGTTAAGCTTGCAGGCGAAGTTGCCCAGCTGCGCCTCTGTTCAATCTTAATCCCCCAAAATCATCATCGTTTTACTGAGAAATCCATGGGTATGGTATTTGACTAACCCGCGATCATTCCTATGGTCGTTTTTGGATAAGATTTGACTCGAAAACACGTAATTTGGACCTTTAATTTCAGAAACGTTCAATACAAGATCTACGGTTTATCTTAAACGAACCGTACATGTTTATGGGTTTATTAGGTTTGTTCTAGCATCAAGTTCGCTACTTTACGCTTCGTTTAGATCCGATCTATTATCGTTTCAAGTTTCATGGCAAACCGTCTATAAAAACATGAACTTTAAGATCCAAATCTTACCTTTATGTGTTCGGTTTGCGTGGTTATCTCGTATCTAGCTCGTATATCGAAGATCTAATAATGTTTGGTTTGATTTTGGTCTCGGACGTCTCTCTCTCTCTCTCTCTCGGCCGAAATATAGTGTAGTGTATGTGTGTGTTTTGAATGTATAGAGAATAAGATGGAAATGAATGATGGTTTAGGGTTTGAGGGTGGTTTAAGAGGGTATTTATACCTCTTGAAGCCCATGGACCTAAAGCCCATTACCACTTAATCCACCTTAATTAATCTAAGTCTATGATCCGTTCTTTACTCGATATTAATTAATAACGCGAGATAACTAAACGTAACTTTCTTTATTTAACGTTATAATATTTTAGGATGTTACAAAACATCATTCATTATGTCTCCATAACGAATGGGCTTATACCTTAACGAATGAGCATCTATTCGTTATACAATCCATGCGCATGGGCTCACAACTTAACAAATAGTCTAGTCTATAATGAATGGACCCATTCGCTATACAATCAATATTGAATGGCCATTTTATATTAAATATATAGACTAAACTATCTCTAATTTATTCGATAGGCTACGGACAACAAATCATGCACTAACAGACTCCCCATTTTTCCTAGCTATCGAATATTTTAACCTTGAATACTTTAACTGCAAATCATCAGTCACAAATCATGCACTAAAAGACTCCCCCTTGATTGATGATTCTCGGGCTTGTGCAGACAGACAATCTTTAAGTCTTTTCATCAAACCAATAACTTATAGCTTCTCATATCAGATCTCCCCCTAAAAGTGAGCAACTGTTGGAGATCATCCCGATCATCCACTAGCATATGATATGGTTCAATCTTCAACAATCAACAGCAAGTCATCAGCTATCTGTCAGCACCGGTAAAGAAAACATATCTTTATGTTTAACCTCGTCACACAACTTCATGAACAACCCGATCATTCAACATCTTTCACTTCGGTGTTCTCTCCCTTGATAACGTGTATCCCAAATATACTCTTTGAAGCTCTTCTACATCCTATTCGCAAAGATGCAATAATGTTTGGGCATAGGATCCAAAGTTTCAACCTCTATTACTAAACACTGAATGATCAAATTCTTCAATCCAATAACAAGACTCGAATATTCTTCAGTAAGATCAACCCGTTCGAGAATCTTCAAACGTAGCAATCAGCAATCAAAGAACAATTGCAGTGTTGAACTCAGTCAAACGTTGTTGTGCAATCATGAATTACCACCCGAATTGCTTCAAGAAACCCTTACAAAGGTATGAAGATGCAAGCCAAATAAACTCAAATGAAAGTTTTATCTCCCACTTTCTTGACAAATTCAGCAAGGTCTTGAACAATCTTCACATATCACTAATAAAGTTCCTTTAAATTACTCGGGGTCTCCCCCTCAGCCAGTAGAAACGCTTAAATAGTCGTCCGGAAAATATATCACCAAAGTTTGCAAGAAGAGTACCCAATACATTTGGAATATCCCAGAAAAATTTCATTTAAGAAAATTTTTCTAAAATACTTTTTTTTACCTTAAAACACAGCGAATGAGCTCAAAGAACGAATGAATCTTCATTCGTCATTCCATACGTTAACTTGAACACCATTCGTCAAAACACTCTCATTCGTTAGAACAATTTTCACACACATTACCAACCTTCACTCGTTATAAATTAACACCTACGTTCGTTATAACAGTTGAACAAATGAGGTCCCATACGTTATGAATCACATTCGTCTGATCCAATAACGAATGAACCCATATACGTAATAAATAACCATTCACATTCGTTATAACAGTTACATGAATGGCTTCATACGTTAAGAAGCTCACATTCGCATTATCCAATAACGAATGATCTCATATTCATTTGATCTGATAGCGAATTAGTCTCCATTCGTTATACCCATAATATAAACACATTCGTTAAGCTCCATAACGAATGTCCTTTTTTAAATTAACGAATGGCCTCCATTCGTTAAACTCCCGTAACGAATGGCTACAGTAGCATGACGATTGGGTTATTGGATCTGAACTGTTCACCGGAAAATCGGTTTTCACCTAAAAAAGCAGTTACAAATCCAGAAAATATCGTTACATCACCGGATTATGCAAATCCAGGCTTCATCAATGGTGAAATCATCAAAACACCACAATTATCCATGAAAATCAACTCGAACACTCAGATTTTCATCACGATTACGAATCTATCATCAATTTAACTTAACAACCACTGAATCATCATAGATCTTATCAAGCAGTGGCCTAATCTTCAATGGTGAATCCTTCAATACATCATAATTAACCACCAAATAGCACAAGAAGCTTCGTATTTCATCAATAAACACGAATCAGCCCACAATTCCATCAATAACACCTTAATATAAACCAAATCTGACCAAAACTTGATGAACACGAAGAACACATTTATGACCAGATTCATACCTTATTTTGATGCATCGAAAGCAGCCGTCTTCTCTGATACCAATTATTGAAACACATTTAACTAGCCAAGATCTAGCCGCTAACATCGATACATCAAAACAATACGATTACAAATACGTTAAACGAACATGGAAACGTTAAATACTATTCATAATATTAAAGGTGGAATACATTATGGAGGTTAAGTTAAGCTAAAGAGAATCCGGCATGGTAACGACATGAAAATAACTTAGGCACAGATCTCTATTTAATAATGAACAGGAGCTGCCTATATATAGGGCATCAGCTTCCATTCGTTAAGTTAACCCCATTCGTTAGAATGGTGTCTCATTTGTTATACTCTAGCAACGAATGAAACACCATTCATTATGTCTCCATAATGAATGGGCTTAGGCTTATACCTTAACGAATGAGCATCCATTCGATATACAATCTATGCGAATGGGCTCATAACTTAACAAATAGTCTAGTCTATAACGAATGGACCCATTCACTATTCAATCCATAGCGAATGGCCATTTTACATTAAATATATAGACTAAACTATCTCTAATTTATTCGATAGGCTACGGACACCAAATCATGAACTAATAGACTCCCTTTTTTTCCGTAGCTATCGAATACTTTAACCTTGAATACTTTAACTGCAAATCATCAGTCACAAATCATGCACTAACAAATAGAGCCCCGCCACACATTCAAGACCTGTTCAGGATTGGTGGTCGTTAGTTTTGAGTAGGATAAGCCTTGTTTTGTTTTCCTAGGATTTGTTATCGATTAAGCTAGTTCTTATGTTTCTCGGGTCGCTTTATTTTAATTTCGGTGTAATGTTTGAATAGTTAATGGAATTTCGTAGGATTTTAGGTTTTTAACCTTAATCTTCAAGAAAAATCAGTTAAAATGACCAACTCGTTAATATATACAAATAAAAAAAAATGGCTTGACTGCTACTTGCAGCACGGGCCGTGCTTCATGAAGCACGAGGCCGTGCCCCACCCTACATTGCAGTTACAAGATTTTTATAAAAATATCACATCTCTCATAACTTAACCCTAAAAACATACCCCCCTGAAAACCGCGAACCGACACCCTTCATTACAATCTTTGCTTCAATTCTTCAGTTCTCAGCATAAGGTATGTTAATTTGATGGTTCTATGACTCTATTTCATCATTCTAGGTCAAACTCGGGTTGAAAGAGAGCCCCAAATCAGATTAGACACCCATTTGTTGATGAATCGGGTCAAAACCCTTACAATAGGATGCTTAATTGTTGTAGTCTAGGGTTTAGATTTGTTGAATAAGACTTGACTCGATTAGGACATAGGATTAAAAGAGTTTATGAAGAAAAAATTTCGTGTTCGGGATTTAAACAACCTCCACCATATGAACCGAAACCATATGATATTTCTTAAGAACCGGGTTGAAATGTAAGTTCGAATCTTAATACTTTTAAAATTTGGATTAAAAACACGGGCTGTGTTTCTGCAAAACACGCCACGTGGTCAATTGTAGGTCAATCTAAAGTCAAAATTGGTCAAACTAGTCAAATATGCCAAACTTTCAAAAACATGGGGTCGTGCTTCAAGAAGCACGGGGGCGTGCCTTAGTCTCAATTCCATATTTTTAGTTAAATATTTTGATTATCCGCCTAATCTTGTTCTAAGTTGCAGATGACTAAATATGGAGATGACGGGCATGCTTTCTTGATGATCCTCAAGGACATAATGTGTGATACGATCGCTCGACAAAGATTGGGATACTTAAACAGCTGATACCAAGAACTGAAATTCTACGCATGTACCGACACATTACAGCAAGCAAACCAATTGGGAAGGTACAAAAAGTTCGTAAAAGGGCCATGGGCGCGTGTTCTTAGGTAAAGGGGTATATCAGTAACCGAACTGACTAAGAAATTTTTGGCTTTGTTCTCGGTAAAGACGAAGGACTTGAATATGTGGGATGGCGAGGCTATCCAGTTTAGAATCGTTGGAGCATGGTATAATACTTCGGTCACACAATTGAGGTTCGATATAAGCATTTACACGTCCAATGAGACCGATTCTGCTTTATGGTATGAGGTAGGGACGGCTTTTGTGGACGAAGATGGTCAGGAAACTGGTGAACCGGGAAATACAAGGAAGCAAGCATGGGAAAAGTTGAGCTATGGAGCACCAAGAGCACTGATTTACGTGGCCCGTTATTGCGTTACATTCATCGCTTGCTGAGCCACAAAGTGACACAACGTGGCCATAACGAGGGGGTCGTGGGGTTAAGAGATTGTGGGCCCTTTATTGCATCAAGAACGAGGTACCATGTAACATCACATACCTGTTATGTCCACTGTTCAAAACAAATGCGAATGAAAAATCCCAAATATCCCGATCTTTGGTGGTGCCTGGATGTGTAAGCTCTTCAAGGCCTATGGTGCAGATCGTGAGGGAACACGAAGCCCGAGCCCTATACCACTCGATCTCAACCTCTGTATCATTATGCAAATGGTCCAACATACTGAACAAAACCCATCACAATGGAGGTTTCAGGATGCCCTCAACCATATCTGGGATCCTGAGGACCCCGCTAAGATGACCATTCAGGACATACCTGAGAGAAGGACTAGATCGCCACCACAACAGACCCGTCGCCGCACTTACTCTTAGTAGGGCGGCCCATAATCATCAAGAGCCGGCCCCAGCTCATCGTATCAAAGCCAGTACTCTTTCGAGGGGCTATATGGGCTCATTGACCGATTTCCGACTCAAACTACCGCTTCCTTTGACAGGTTATCAGGGCAGATTGATGCATCTGACGCACATCGTGCCATGGAGTATGCAGAGACGAGGCGGGAGATTCACTAGCTAGGTGAGCGCATGGATCGGCTCTTGGGACCCTTTAACCCGGAACATCTGTGTAACTAACCAGCGATGGCGATGGTAGGTCTGGGTATGGGCATGGGTGGTAGTACTTGATGACACTATTATTATTATGTTTGTTTGAGACAATTTTATTTGGTTGTTTGTTTGTTGCTTGTTATGGCCGGATGTGTCGAGACATTTGACTATGGACTTATTTAGCCTGTGTGGGCAGGGTATGGATGATTTCATACCCAATTTCAGTACTATTATGCATAGGTTATTTGTTGGTTGTGTGCAGCTTTTATTATTTAGGTACACTACAGGAAAACGATCGAAATCAGGGGAACACTCTATCGAAATTTTGTTAGCCCGTAGGGAAGTTCCTTTCCATGTTACCCACCATACTTCATTTTAATTTTTTTATGAACATTTTTATGAATCTTTTCGCATTGAGGACAATGTGAGGTTCAAGTGTGGGGAGGGTAATTACTTGACCAATTACTTGCTCAATTAATTATAAAATTCCCTAAAAACCATTTTTTTTAGCAACAAAGACTATTTTTGACAAAACCAAAAGAAAATCCATGAAAATGTTTTGCAAATAACCAACTAAAAATATACTATAACCAAAAAAGTGAAAAAGTAAAAAAGAACTTTTGTAATACTGAGAATAAATTTATGAAAAATATGGCGTTTATACCCAATCCTTCCGTTAATGTGAGATAAACCTCATGCCATATAAACATGTTTTCGGAAGTTTGAGTGAGTCATATGTTTCGTGTGATTTAGAACTTGTCGCAAATGTTCATTTCAAGACCGCATGAAGTGTTGTGTAAAGAATAAGGTAATATTATCACATTTCCCTCAAACAATTATCCAAATTACAAAACCAAAAAAACTTAACCAAAAACCTTACTACTTTAACCCTCTCACAGGTAAAATACAACACTGGTCTTTTACCGGCATACCTAAAAGAACTGGAAATGCATTCTTTCGATTTCAATTTCCTTTGCTGCATATATTTCGCAAAACCTAGGGATAGAATCTTTCTATTTAGAAATGAGGTGAGGAAAAAGTGGCGCCAAGACGAACAAAGGCCACCATTTTGTGGAGTTTCCAAAAGCGCAATGAAAAGAAGAGCAAAAAGACACGAACAATGCTTAGGATGCGAAAACTGGTCCAACGAAGGAAGATGTAGAAAAAGTCAAACTTAGTCTGAATATGAATATACTGAACTAATGAGGGTGAGGGCTATTAGGATCAAATTCGAACGATCCATTAGAGTTAGGAGTTATGTTCAGAATATGATTGTGGAAAAACTTATTCACATCCTCGACAAAACTGGTCTTGGTGATCTAACCTTAAAAGAGTCACTAGGTTTGTAAAAAAAAATCAGCAACTGGGAGAAATGAGCTAACCATTAAAGAGATCTTAAGACTCCTGAAAATAAGCAGAAGTTGTATTTAATATCCTCACCATCATTAACCTAAACCCTTGAACCACCACAAAACACCAAATCCCTACTCACACAAAACCAACCGATATTACCTTCTGATCTATGCAACGTTTCACAAAGGTGGAGATTTGAACTTGTTACAAGTTTATTTATCACATGTCACATTTTTGCTAAGAGTGTTCACATACATACATCACAGGTATGATCAGATATAAAAGCGAGTGTGATTGAACATTATGAGAACGTGAAATTTTGCATAAACAGAAGCTCATAAAAACAAATCACCTTATTATATATCACTACATATATTCTTATGATTTAAGGTTGGTTATTTTGTTCCAATTTTCTTGGAACTCTGTTGGGGATGATTAAGCTATATTTATAAGTAGCTTTCTTGAGGACAAGCAAGGTTCAAGTGTGGGGATGTTTGATGTATATAAAAATATACATCTTTTTGGCAACAAATAATCTCTAAAAACTGCAACTTCTATCAAATAATTTAGTTCAAATGGCTACTTATCATGTTAAAACATATTTTCAGGTGAACCCAAGCCTCAAATGAAGAAACGAACGAAAAGCCAAAGAAAAGTCTAAGAAAACCCAAGAAAACAGCAAAACATGTCCCCATGCCTCATGGAACACGCCCCATGCTTTCCTGTGCAAGTAAGAAAAAAATCTATAAGAAAAGACAAAAATACTGGACAGCTGGACACAGGGCCGTGCCTTAGAAGACATGGGTCGTGGTCATCTTTCAGGAAAGACAAAAGAAAATTTAACAAGACACCAAAAACACGGGACCGTGCCTCATGAAGCACGCCTACGTGGTGAGGAATCATGTACGATTTGACGGAGAATTAAATGTGAGTGGACAGATAGACACGGGGGCGTGCCTCATGGAGCATGTTGCATTTAACAAGTGTGATTGAATAGAGTTCTATACGAGTTTCTCTTATAAAAACACCCACTTTACAATCAAATTGAAGGTCTTGTGGAGAGTTTGAAGGGTTGGAGGTTATCATCATCATCATAATCCATCACCATTGAAGAAGGAAGATTCATCCATATTTGCTTAGATTGTTCTAGTTTGATCATGTGTTTGTTATCTTCATCTCTTTTGATGTTCATAAACATGCTCATTATGAGCTAAACTCCATTTACCATCTAATTTCTATGAAGAAGCTTTGTTTTACTTGACGATTATATTAAATATGTGATTGAGTTTAGTAAAGAACATGGTTATTTTGCAATTATCCTTTAATAAAAATATGAGTTTTTTTCCAAAAGGGTGTTGATGAGATAAATATTTACTAAAATGGTGTTCTTTGAAATATATTTACCAAAATAGTGTTCTTGATAAATCTTTTATTTCTCACTCCTAATGTTATTAAATAAAGCCAAAATGGACCAATGCTATATGCTATGTTTATCTCTTTTTCCTGTTTAAAAATAATAATAATAATGTAAATTAAATTTTAGATAAAATAATATGTGCATCTGTATTTTCTATTAAATAAAATAAAATAACAGTTACAAATTTTCTCCTTTTTTTCTTTTCAATATCATAGTATGATGTTTCTGTTATTTTGGAACATACGTTTCTTTTAATTAAGTAAACATGTATTATTAATAATAGTAGGTTTAATATTATTCGAAGGAAGTTTTTTCCAAATTAAAATTTATTTTTTATTAAATTTTATTATAATACATTTCATTTAAGTTCTGAACCTATACTTTTGATAAAAAACATATTTTGAAAAGAAAACGAAAGAAAGAAACATTTTATTGTTTTTTAATATTGATAAAAACGTAAAAGCTATTTCGGAAAGAAGGAAACAAACGCGTATTTTGTAATTCGTAAACCAAATCATGAGTTTTTTTTGTTGTAAAATTTAATATTTTTACAAGTTTTCTTTTGCCACTAAACAAGGATACATATTTTAACAAGTTATTTATAAAACATCTTCTTTAAAAAAACTGATATCAATAAATATATATATAAAGTTGGTTTGAGTTGAGAAGAAGATGGTGAATTAAATATCTATGCTATTTTTATTTTAAGTTTTATTAAAAAAATGAGCATGAACTAAATAAAGAAAAAAAACGTATAACTAGATAAAAATATTTATTTTGTAATTAAATTAAAAGTATTGGTGTTAAATAAAAAGAGAAAGAGTACGAAATGGGTCCATCTTGGTTTAACTAATAAGATTGAGAGTGATAAACAAAAATCTTGTCAAGAACACCATTTTGGTAAATATATTTTAAAGGACACCATCTTAGTAAATATTTATCCCACCAACACCCTTTCAGGAAAAAACTCATAAAGATGTTTTATCAATGTAACTCAACAAATCAACGTTGATGATTAACAATCATTCATGATTCACTCATGTTTTTGGAGACTAGAAATGGTAAAAAGAATACCTTGATAACTTATTCAAGATAAAATATGGATCCTTATATTGTACTTAGAAACGATGAGATATAAGCTATGATATATTTCTCTAGTGTTGGTAATTTTGAAATAACATTGTTAACACGATTGCTTAAGTTATCAAGCTAGTTAAAGAAATCATATGTTAAAGGAATGTGTAATTATAACCTAATTAAATCAACCAATGGGAGGTTATGTGACTAAACTATAACAACCCGAAGTTGTTAAAATTGGTATTTGAGAAATCGAAGTCCATCCTAAACTTTCTACTTTACTAAACTACTTGCCTACTTAAATTGACACTCTCATGGTAGTATGAGATTAAGTAAGGATGGACTTGAAAATATGAATGCTACTTTCTTTTATGTCATATAATATGTTAACTTAGAAATGAGGGACTATTCAATCATATATTATTAGGGCAAGTTTATCACATATTTACATTATAATCATCAAGGAAGAATGGAATGGATTCTTGATCTTAGATGGTAACCTTCATATAAATGATTTACTCATTTAGAATTTCTCTTCTTGTCACATATATGTTATATATAAGTATTTTTATTAAAGTTTAAAATCAACCCCAAAAATGATTAAACTCTCCGATTACAGTAAAATGAAGATTTATTATTAGAAACATTTGTGTTCATGGATCGATACTTGGTTCTTACCAATACTATTCTACATATACGATAGATACACTTGCCTATTTTGTGTGTGTTTAGTCTTATTAGTAGAAATCACTTTTATAAATTTAAAACACGATCAAATACCGAACAAATGCCTTTTTAGTTCCGCTAACGTAATGAACATTACAGAAATCGACCAAATTTGTGTAGATTGTCCGCCTCAACGCCCGGGATCAACAACGGTTGGGTTTACCAATGATCGAGTTTTACCAACCGATGCCACCACAATGGTCCACCTCAATCCCTCCCATCCATTTTTATTAAACATACCCCCATCACTCAGTTTTTACATTAATACGATTAAGTCATTTTTATTGTTTCTTTTGTCATCTTTTATTATCATTATTATTTATAAAAAGCATTTTTTCTCTATTTTTATTTAATAGCTTTTTTTCTGTTAATCTTTTATGTATATTTAAGAGTATTGTGAAAAAAATAAAAACATTTTTTTCTTACTTAGAAAAACTTCTTTTTTTCTTATTTAAAAACACTGTTTATCTTGTTTTAAATAAATGTTTTTCTTCCTATACTCGTTTAAATCATTTTGGAGACATTTAAAAAAATAATAAAATCAGAGATAGTTTACATTCTTTAATTAAAAGCATATTTTTTTAAAAAAATAAAATAAAATAAAATAAAAGGGTTAAATAACATAAAACTTGATAAACAAATTAGACTCTTTTCTCAGATAACATTAATCTCATGTATCCGAATCTAACAAAGAAAAAAGTTCAAATTGTTTCAAATATGTTTTATATAAAAAAAACTATCTATAGAGAAAGTATACAAAACTTTTTAATACATCTAAAAAAATAAACAAACTTTTAATACGATATGAAACAAATAAAATAATAAAATCAATAAAAATATAAAAAAAGAGTGTAAAACAAAAATAAACTTAATAGTTTTTTATTTGATATTTTGAGAGAATTATAAATTAAAATAAAATAAGAGGGACTAACATGTCAATATATAAATGTTAAGGGAAATGAAAGTTCAAGGGGGTGTATGTTTAGCAAGGGAGTGGGATACGTTTAGCCTAAACCATATTTTTCTGTTTTTGTTCCGGTAAAACAACGCACATAATCGAAACTGACCGAATTCGCTTAGACTTACCACCACAACGTTTGGGTCGACCGACAAAGCTTGGGTTTACCACAGCCCGGGTTTTACTGGCCTATCCCGATTCAGTACGCCGGGTAAAACACTAGTTTTGAATACGTGGTATTTAGATAATCCATTCCTTTAACTTCTTACTTGTAATATAATATTAACTGTATATTTGTGGCTTGTATGAAAATAATCATAAGAGGAGTTCTGCGTAAGACAATATTTTGTAAATGATTGTTCTTGTTAATTTGTTATAATACCAAACACATGTGCGCTCGTTTAAAACAATGCTTCAGAAAGAAAGACTTCAAAACATATTCAAATTCAACCGTAAAGAACAAACTCATGGCCAATCAATTGTCAATTATATATCTCCTGTTTGCAAAAAGATTAACTCGTGCAAACAGAAGACAAAATAAACACACGATAATTTCATCAAATAATTATCAAGATTTCACGTGGGTCGTCCATGATTTGAACTTTACAAGTAACTAGTCACCACCTAGCCAACCCACGTGGATTGTTTAATACTGATGATTTAAAAAAGCCGGAACTTTATGTGTATGTGTATTACTATTGGTTCCTATTTAAGGATATAAAATATTAAATATAATGGGAGGAAGCTATTAAAGGAATGGTCGGTTTTGGAACATGCCTTAACCCTAACAATTAAGGATATCTGAAGAGGTAGGTCCCAGCAGAGCCCAGTTGGACCCGCAAGACTCACCTTGAACAGGGACGTCTGCGCAACGACCAACTGCTCCAGCAGGACCCACCATGCTCAGAGAACCTTACGCGCAGTACGCCAGCTGTACCCGCAGGGAAAGCCTCCCAATGGTGAAGTACCCCGTCTGTTCCCGCAGTTGCGGATACAAGCCATCAGGGAAGGCTACCCGCACTAACAGCAAGGCTACACGCACAAGGCACTAGCTACTTCAGTAGTCACATGAAGGAATGAGCAAGGTGGGAATACTCCCGCCTAAATGAGCCAGTCCGTATGATTCTGGAAGATCTTTTGTACTATACCTACCAAGGTATGGGCAGAACAGACGATTTGACCAGAACAGCCCATGAACCAATCACAGGGTGACAGCTCACCGACAACAGTACGAGGAGGAGCACCCTCTAGTACTGTTTGTCACTATTAGCCGCTGCCTACTCACCAACCCTCACGATGGGACGTGCGCAGCCTACAGTTGGTGGAACAGTGCGCAGCCGGCAGTAAAGGAACAGTGTACAGCCGACCTTATTACTGTCGACCGTAACCTATCCACCAACCAGCATGGCCTGTGCGTAGTCCACTGTTGGTAGAACAGGAATACTATTCAGCCGGTTGTACCTTCTAGGAAACCTACCTTCGCTATAAATACTCCAACACCTTGGAATGGTAAGGACATCATCTGATATCTCAGTCTTATCTAGCAATCTCTTAATATACACTTATATTCAGAGCAATCTAGTCTGATTCTCACGTCGGAGGGTGGTCACAAGGAGGAACCCCCCCCCCCTTCTCAGTGACGAGCTTACGGTGTCTGTTTTGCAGGTCCCCTGAAGAACAAACCTTCTCTGCTGGACCTCATCCTCGTGGGAAACATTACTTAACCCCCAGATTATCCGTAATCTGCCCGGGTTTATCTAGTGTTTCTTCATTGACGCCATCCGTGCATAAAAGCTAGAACTAATCCTTAGTTTTTTCAAAATTTCTGAAGAAATGGTTAACGTTACTCCGGTCCAAAGGCCAGTAATTGACCAAGAAACCCCGGTAACCACAACCCCAGCAACTGGGGAGAACACCGGCGGTTATACAAATCTTACGAACACTACCCCGGTTACCCAAGCCGGGGCAAGTGCAGTAAATATTCCACTGGGGTTCACTGATGCCCAGTTGGAAAAACGAACGAGGGTCCCTCGCCAAACACTAGATCAAGTTAAGGCGTGGGCCGAGGCACGTCAGAAAGAGTTCCAAGCTGAATTGGATGAACGCTTGCGTTCAGTTCAACAGGCTGACGAATTCGGCAGTACTCGCCAACACCTCAATATGAACAGTGAGTGCGAGTACTCAGAAGATGAGAGGGAAGAATCCGATACCGACGCAAACCCTCGCCATAAGGCGAAAGGGAAGCGTAAGGAAACGGACTTCCAACCAAAAAGGAATTTTGGGAAAGCCTTTAAACCAACGAATGCGGAGAGAAACCCACGTGACTTCTCCAAAACCTTTAGACCAACTGCTACAAATGCAGGAAAGTCGAAGTTCGCAAGGGACATTGCGGAAGCAATCGCTTCGAGAAGTGCCAAACAAATGTCCAACATTGGCACTTACGATGGTCTATCCGACCCAGACGACCACTTGAACAGATTCATTGCGGGGGCAACCATCAGTAACTGGACGGAACCCACGTGGTGTTATATGTTCCAGATGACTCTGGTTGGAGCGGCCAGGGCATGGTTCGACCGTTTACCGGTCCACCACATTTATGATTGGGGGCGGACTTTCAGAACAAGTTCAGCCAGCACTTCAGCCAGCAGAGGAAATATACTGAAGAACAGTGGACGATCCTCAACTGCGTTAGAGAGGAGGATGAATCTTTACTAGACTTCATCACTCGCTTCAACTCCAAAAAGCTAAGTCTCGGCAACATAAGTGAAGATCTTGTTCGCGCCGCTTTCATCCAAGGCGCCGAATACCCAGAGCTTATCCGCACACTGACGGGTAAGGATGGCATGCCATCAACATGGGATGCCATCATGACGGCGCCAAGCGCTTTGCCGAGACGGAGAAGCAGCTGGGAAGGGATCTTCCCCAGAGTACACACCTCTACACGCAGAGGACTAGAGAAAACAATGTTCGGATCGCCCTGCAGAACAAAAAGAGGAAGCTAGGTATCTGGCAGTCAAGGGTAAACTTTGACACCTCATCCAGCTCTCACCCTCTTGTTGGCGGAAGAAATCACACACACCCTTCAAGCCAAAAACACCGGTGGACGCCACTCACCAAAAGCGTCACGGAGATATTTGCCACTGAAAAGCTACCATGGCCAAAAGCTCCAATGATCCGGCAGCGACCTAATGCAGATCAGAGCAAATCCTGTGACTTCCACGGGACAAAAGGTCATAGTACGGAAGAGTGTACATCCTTGAAGGATATTGTTGAAGCATTCGTCAAGGATGGAAGACTGGCACACCTGGTGGCATCAATCAAGAAGGGAGGAAGGAACGACAACCGGTACCGAGGCAACGGACGAAAGCCCGTTGACATCAGCATCAACATGGTTCATGGCAAAATCAGAGGAAGAAAAAGGCGAACGACAGAACCATGTGCGTGGAAAGAAGCTGAGGTGCGCTTCCCGCGAGTGCCAGGAGGACCCAGCAAAGAAGGCCCTATCGTCATCAAAAGCCAACTGGGGCACTACATCACTTCCCGCACTCTTGCTGACAACGGCGCCTCGTCAACGGTGATGTACAGGCAGTTCTTCGACAAGCTAGATGACGAAAACAAAGAGCGCCTGGAAACGATCTGCGCCTCGATGGAAGGGTTCGATGGCAGCACAAACACCCCCCTGGGCATCCTATCTTTCCCCGTCACTCTTACGGACGGGAATCACTCACGCACAGAAGACGTTGACTTTGTCGTAATGAGGAAGCCACACCACACATACGACATTCTCTTCGGTAGAGACGGGATGGCAAGATTCAACGCCGTGGTATCCTCAGTCCACGGCATGATGGGATGGCCAACAGCTGAGGGTGTAGCGATGATCACCGGTATTCCCCAGGTATGCATCGCATCTGTCTCATCTAAACCCAAACCAAAGATGGCTAAACCAACCATCACCGAGCCAGAAAGATGGGCCTTCAACGGCAAGTACCCCGACCAGGCCGTTTCCATTGGCCTAACAGTTGTTGATCCCACACGCACCTTACTCAAGCGCTTATTACAGAAAAACGCTGACATCTTCGCGTGGACACCAGCTGACATGACTGGTGTACCCCGAAGTAAGGCAGAGCATAAGCTCAAATGCGATCCGGCTGTTACGCCAATCGTACAAAAGCGCAGAGTAATGGGGCCAGAACAAACTAACGCGTGTAGAACCCAAGTCAAGGAACTCCTTGACGCAGGCATCGTACGCGTTAGTAGATATCAAACTTGGGTTGCAAATCCCGTTATGGTACCGAAGAATAACAAACAATGGCGCATGTGCATAGATTTCAAGGATTTGAACAAAGCATGCCCTAAAGATTGTTATCCGTTACCTGAAATTGATCTTAAGGTGGATTCGTTGGCACCGTTCCGCCTTAAATGCTTCCTGGACGCGTATAAGGGGTACCATCAAATCCACATGGCCGTTGATGATCAGGACAAAACTGCTTTTCGGACGCCCGATGGCACATTTTGTTATCAAATGATGCCATTCGGACTTAAGAATGCCGGGTTCACATACCAACGCCTCATGGACAAAGAGTTTCATGCCCAAATTGGGAGGAACTTGGAAGTCTACATGGATGACTTGGTCATCAAAAGCCCTGACCCAGAAGCGATGTTGAAAGACATCGAAGAAACTTTCAACACGCTCAGGAAGATAAACATGAAGCTCAACCCGAGCAAGTGTGCCTTTGGAATGGAAGAAGGGAAGTTCTTGGGGGTCATCGTCACTAAAGATGGCTTCAGAGCGAACCCTGAAAAGGTCGAAGCCATTATCAAAATGGAATCACCTACTACCATCAAACAGGCTCAGACACTGAATGGACGACTAGTGGCACTTAATCGCTTTTTGGCAAACCACGCGGATAAGTCGTTTCCCTTCGTGTCAACGTTGAGAAACTGTTTAAAGAAAACGCACTTCCGCTGGACACCAGAAGCGGAAGCAGCTTTTCAGGAGATTCGGTCACGCTTGATCGAACTCCCAACGCTCACAGCACCAAAAGCGGGAGAGGAGTTAATCCTATACCTTTCCGCAACAGATAGAGCAACCGGGTCAGTCCTGCTAGTAGAGCGAAAAGGCATCCAGATGCCAATCTACTATGTCAGTCGTATCCTAACAGACGTAGAAACCCGGTACTCTACCCTCGAAAAATTAGTCTTAGCACTTATACACGCTTCACGCAGGTTAAGACGATATTTCCAGGGTCACCCAATCACCATTCTCTCCAACTTCAAACTTGCAAACGTTCTAGGCAAACCCGAGTTATCGGGACGCCTAGCCAAATGGGCAATTGAGTTGGGGGAGTACGCGATAAAGTATAAGCCAAGACCAGCCATAAAAGGCCAGGTTTTGGCCGACTTTATTGCAGAAGTGCCTGCATCGCGGGAAAAAGAGTGCCAGGAAGAGGCTCAACCCTCTCCAGCACAAGACATCAATGATTGTTGGTACATGTGTGTCAGTAGTTCATAGTCTAGCATTTGTAATCGAGTCTGTAATGTAATTATGTTTTGTTTGTTTTGTAATGCGCGAAGTTGTCAACAAGTTCGCTATGGCGAACTTGTTGAATCAGCGAAGTTATTGACAACTTCGCCTATGGCGAAGTTGTCGTGTATATAAACTGTTTCAGATGAAACAGTTTGGTGTTGGTCGTTTTAGGGTTTGTTTCAGTGTGTTTCGTATTGTTACGTGTCATCTTCTGTAATAGTGACAGTGAGTCACGTGTTCGGTTATCAATATAACGTGTTTGATTTATTGCTCGTGTGATTCTATCTCTACACTCGTAACTACCTGCGCAGGGATTCCGCACCTGCGTTGTTAGCGATATCCCGTGTACGATCCATCAAGGAACCTACAATTGGTATCAGAGCCAATCGGCTCGATTGTGAGGTTCGGGACTTCACGCGGGTGTAGAAAACGTCTCGTTTGACCTATTCGCGGGACGTGTTTTTGTTGGGATTGAGTTTTGCTAGTGCTTGACAGTCATTTTCAAGCCTTTGCATTGATCGGGAGCTGCTGGATTGACGAAAACAGATCTGAACAAACTTCCCTGTTCATCGGGCGAAGTTACCGTTCATCGGGCGAAGTTACCATTCTTCAGGCGAAGTTGCCGTCGCTGGAATTAGGGTTTTTGGCGAAGATATAAGGTTTAGCGAAGTTAACTACAACTTCGCTCACTTCATAAGTTCGCCTTAGCGAAGTTATCCGCAACTTCGCTTCATACCCAAGTTCGCTCAACTCATAAGTTCGCCAGAGCTAAGCGAAGTTATTCTTAACTTCGCCCAATTCAAGCGAATTTAAGATCTCAGCGAAGTTCTCTTTCAGCGAAGTTAACCTTCAAGCGAAGTTATTCTTAACTTCGCCAACTGAGCTGTTTTAATATTTTTTTTGTTTTTCCAGGTTTTTCAGGTTTTTGCAAGGATGTCGTCGATCAATATCTCCGATTTGGTCAAGATGGAAGTAGAAGCGGGGTCTGCCACTAAGGCCCCGAGGCTTATGAAAGGAACTGACTTCGTGGCATGGAAGGATAGATTCATCCAATACATCAAATACCAGGATGCCAAAATGTGGGTGTGCATCCAGGATGGATATATCCCTCCTACTATGCAATACGAAGGCCATGACGTAGTTAAGAAGTACAGCAAAATGGAGGACGAAGAAAAGAAAATGTACGAGGCCGAAAGCAAGGCCCATGCTGCGATAACAATGGCACTTCCTCAAGAAGTTCTCCATACGTTCCGAAAGTACACTTCTACAAGAGAGCTTTGGGATGCTCTTGAAAATAGATTCGAGGGGAATGTGGGTATCCGTGCATCGAAGGTAAAACTTTTGAAGACTCAGTTCTCCGTCTTCAAATTTTTGAAGAACGAATCGCTGGATGATATTATCACCAGATACTATCATCTAATGACAGAGCTTAGCAATTATTCGATTGCTTACCGAGAAGAAGAGATCGTTGAAAAACTTCTCGATGCTCTCCCACTGAAGTGGGAAATGTACACCGTTCTTATGAGGGAAGACAGAGACTTTCCTAATTATGATCTTGAAACGGCAGTGAACAAGCTCAGAACTTATGAGCTTAATATGGTTCGAAAAGAAACACCTACAGATCAGATACAAGACCCTGGTATGTATGGTGCAAAGGTTAACTCAGGCTCAAGTTCAAGGCCTGAATCTGCTGCTTATTACTCTAAAGGGGAGTCAGGCTCTGACTCGTCTCATGAAGGAAACGCTTCTGTAAACACTAATGGTGATGTATGTTTCGTTGCTGGAGGATCTAGTACTTCAAAGCCTCAAGCATCCACAAGTAGTTTTTCTGCAAATGCATCAAGCAATAGTTATTCCAAGATGCCTATGAGTGTAAAATCTGCTGAAGAGCAGTTTGCAGTCTATGCATCATTTATTGCTTCCTACGAAAACTACATCCAGGGGAAGATTGTGGACCCTGCTGTACTAGATGAGGATTACGACCAGATCGATGCTGATGATCTGGAGGAGATGGACTTGCAATGGCAAATGGCAATGATTGTGAGGCGTGTGAAACGGTTTATGAACAAAACTGGGAGAAAGTTTGTTGGTGGTCGGCCTGGGTTCGACAAATCCAAGGTAAGGTGCTATAATTGTCAACAGTACGGGCACTTTGCCAAGGAATGCAGAAATGAGAGGGTTGAACGAGGTCAAGGTCGGCCTACACAACATTCTGGAATTAACAGAGAGATTAACGCCATGTTAACCAGAGAAGCAGGTGAGTACAACTGGAACCTGCATTCAAGTGGTTCTGGTGAGCAAGCAAACATGGCTGAGACTGAATGTGAGAAGGTTGATGGAACTGAGAAAGCTATTGAAGAAGAAACAGCTTTCATGGCAAATGACAAGGACACTCGCTCCGAGGTAAGAAATAAAAATATTTGTACTAATTGTGAAAATTTGTCTGAGCAACTAACAACTTTGACTGATCAGTACGTCCGTTTAGATGCTGACTTTAAAACTATTAAAGAAGATCACCATTTTACAAAAGCAAGAGAAACAAGTTATAAAATTAAAATAAAAGCATGTGAAAAAGACATTCAAAGCTTAAAGCTTAAACTTGCTGAGAAAATTGAAATAATTGATCTTAGTTATGAAGTTTTGGAGGAAAAAACTAAAGTGATTGCTGATCGGGATAAACAGATTGCTGACCACCAGGTAAAGGTGGTGGAACTGAACCGCAAACTTGAGCAGTTCAGGAATTCCTCGGCAATCCTTGATCGCCTCGTGAGTGATCCAGGTACCTCTGCAAAGAGGGGAGGAATCGGATATCACGAAGTTCCACCACCCTTTAACCACAACTATACTTATAATCCAAGTGTTCAGAAATCTGTTGATTTCGAGGTTTCTCAGACAACTCCTATCAAGATTACAAGTGTTGAACCAAGTGTTAGCTGTGGCGAAACAAGTTCGCCTGTTTCTAGTGTGAATATTTCTGTTTCAAGTCCAGTCTCATCAGATTCGGATAAGTTGTCCGAATCTGGTCAGACAAAAGAGAAGGTAGGTTTACCCACCGATGGAGATAAAAATGAAGTTTCTAAAAAGAGTTCTCCACTCAATCCGTACGTCCCACCTTATGTGAGACGAACGGCTGGTAACACTGCCTCTACATCCAAACCAACATTTGACAAGAAAATGGAGAGTCGATGTTGCTTTAGATGTAACAAGTTAGGACATCTAGTTGCAGATTGCCCTTTGAAACCGAGATTTAGAGATGAGAAGCCAAATAAAACTGAGTATAAGCGTCATTATGCTACTGCTAAAAATGAAAACTTTAAAAAATGCCAAAATGTATCGAATTCATGTTTTCATAAAACCAAACCTCAGTTTTACAACCAAACCACAAGATATAACACTTTCAATTCTCAAAGGTTTGGAAGGCATTACACTCAATCTGCAGGGAGATTCCCTAACAGGACTTACAGAAATTATCCTGATGCTAACTTGAGAAAGCCAGGGTACGGGATGTATCGATCCAAGACCAATTGGTCTTGGGTCCCAAGATTCTAACTCTTTGTTTTATTGTGCAGGAACAGTTGAACAGGGCTGCCAACAATCTTTGGATTGTAGATAGCGGCTGTTCCAGGCACATGACGGGCAACAAACACTTGTTGCAAGATTTAAAACCTGTTCAGGGAGCAAGAGTTAGTTTTGCTGGTGAAAGCGGTGGAAGGATTACCGGTAGAGAAACTGTGTCGAATGGGAGAATGACACTTGAAAATGTAAATTTTGTGGAGGAATTAAAGCACAATCTGCTGAGTGTGTCGCAGATTTGTGATAAAGAATACACTGTCCATTTCACTAAGAATGAAGCGATTGTATTGAAGCCTGGTTTTCATATACCAGAAGAATGGATAGTAATGAAAGCTCCACGTGAAACGAATACATACGTGATGGATATGAGGTCTACTGAAATGGCCACCGGAGAATCCTGTTTAATGACAAAGGCAAGCGAATCAGAATCAGAATTATGGCACAGGAGAATGGGACATATTCATCTTCGTAAGATGAACTTCATTGTCAAAAATGGGCTTGTGATGGGCGTTCCCTTAAAGAGTTTTAACTTTGAAGATAAATGCATAGCATGCAAGAAGGGAAAACAACACAAGAAAAGCCATCTCACCAAGACGATCAACTCAATTGCTGGTACTCTAGAACTACTTCATATGGATCTCTTCGGTCCGGTGAATGTACAAAGTCTAGGTGGTACTTCTTACTGCTTGGTGATAACTGATGATTACTCGCGATACTCGTGGGTATATTTTCTGAAAACGAAAGACGAGACGACTCAGATGGTGAAGAATCTAATTACAAAAGTCGAGAACGTCATGAGTAAATCAGTTAAATTCATCAGAAGCGACAATGGGACAGAGTTCAAGAACTTTGAGATGGAAATCTTTTGTCTTCAGAAGGGTATTGAGCATCAATACAGCGCTCCGTATACTCCACAACAGAACGGAGTAGCTGAAAGGAAGAACCGAACGTTGATTGAAGGAGCCAGAACTATGCTGGCAGACTCAAAGCTTCCTGTGATGTTCTGGGCTGAAGCAGTTGCTACAGCCTGCTATGTTCTGAATCGGGTGTTAACCGTTAAGAGACTTGGAAAAACCTGTTACGAGCTTATGCACGGAAGGAAGCCCAACTTGTGCGGTCTTGAACCTTTTGGGTCTCCTTGTTCGATTTTGAAGACTAATTCGAAATTTGGTGAAGTAGCTGATGAGGGAATCCTAGTCGGTTATGTTGTTGGGACTCCCAACAGACGGGTCTTCAATACGACAACTTGCAAGGTGGAGGTGGTTTGTAACACCGACATTACTAGTTACCAACCGCCAAAACCAAGCAATGGACCTGCTGAGCTGTTTGACTATGTTAAACTTTTTAAGTCGTTTAACGTACCTACTTTGGAAATTTCTGAAGAAGACGAAAGAGCAGTGACGAAGATGATATTTGATGAGGAAGAGGAGGTAATGCAACATCAGATGACAGAAAGATCTCAGCCTTCCACATCAAACCCTATCGATACCCCTGCGGCCTCAACTGAAGATGAGTTTATTAATCCTTTTCACTCTCAGCCTGAAACTACTATAGATGAGATCTCTTCAAACTTGGAAGACAATTTGCATGTCGGTGCTGTTCCGACCACGAGAATTCACAAAGATCACCCATTGGTGAATGTTATAGGTGATGTGTCCTCTGGTGTACAAACCAGAAGTAGCCTGAATGAGCACACCTGTGTTTATTCAAGCATAAAAGAAACGGGTATAATGAATGAATGTTTGTACTCCTGCTTTATAAGCCAAATTGAACCAAAGAATTATCAAATGGCTTTAAAGGACAGCTCGTGGGTCGAAGCCATGCAAGAAGAGTTGGCTCAGTTCGAAAAAATGGAAGTTTGGACCTTGGTTGAAAAACCAAAGAATGTGCATGCTATAGGCACGAAATGGGTGTTCAAGTGCAAGAGAGATGATAAGGGAATTATCGTGAGAAATAAGGCGAGGCTGGTTGTTAAAGGTTTTAATCAGCAAGAGGGTATTGATTACAATGAGGTGTTTGCTCCTGTTGCCCGGTTAGAAGCGATTCGATTGTTTTTGGCGTTTGCTGCATTTAAAAAGATGAAGGTATTTCAGTTGGATGTGAAGAGCGCATTTCTAAACGGAAAAGTTGATGAGGTTGTGTATGTTGAGCAACCTCCGGGTTTTCCTGACCCAGACTTTCCGGATCACGTATACAGGTTGAGCAAGGCGTTATATGGGTTACATCAGGCACCTCGTGCCTGGTATTCAACGTTATCGGACTACTTGCTGGAAAATGGTTTTGAAAGAGGATTGATTGACAGTACGCTGTTTGTGAAGAGAGAAGGATGTGACTTCTTACTGGTTCAAGTCTACGTGGATGATATCATTTTTGCTGCATCAAGAGTATCCATGTGTCAGGATTTTGAGGCTGTCATGAAGAAACGATTCGAGATGAGTGCTATGGGTGAACTAACCTTCTTTCTAGGATTGCAGGTTGATCAGAAGAAGGATGGGATGTTCATTCATCAAACAAAGTATGTTCATGATGTGCTTAAAAGATTCAAGATGGAGGACAGTTCTCCATATGACACCCCAATCTGCGTCAATCACAGATTGGGCGCTGAATCAGACGGTGACGCAGATGTGGACCCTACTCTGTATCGGGCGATAATAGGTTCATTAATGTATTTAACTGCTTCTAGGCCCGATATAATGTTTTCTGTTTGTCTTTGTGCTCGTTTTCAGGCAAACCCAAAGGAATCTCACATGAAAGGTGTGAAGAGGATTTTGCGGTATCTTAAGGGCAAGCCGAAACTAGGGTTGTGGTACCCAAAGGGAGGAGACGTTGAACTGGTGGCGTATACAGATTCTGATTATGGTGGCTGTAATCAGAGTCGGAAGTCAACAACAGGAGGCTGTCAGTTTCTTGGAGGAAGATTAGTTTCCTGGCAGTGCAAGAAACAGACATCAGTTGCAATTTCAACATGCGAAGCTGTATACATGGCAGCATCCAACTGCTGCTCTCAGGTTTTGTGGATTCAGCAACAATTGCGCGACTATGGTCTGAATTTCTTACTTACTCCTATTTTAATTGATAACACTGCCGCCATCTCAGTAATTAACAATCCCGTGAAGCACAGTAAAACTAAGCATATTGACATTCGTCATCACTTCATACGGGATTGTGCTGAGAAGAAACTGATAAAGATCGAAAAAGTTGATACACTTGAAAATTTTGCTGACTTGTTTACAAAAGCGTTTGATAAATCCAGATTTCAAAACCTAATTGAGCTAAACGGGATGATCAATCCCGAGTAACCATGTGTTTGATTAAAAAAAAAAAAAAAAAAAAAAAAAAAAAAACATGGGTCATTTTTGCTTAAAATTAGTCGGTTACCTCAGTTTGATGGACATATCCTAGGATATGTTTTGGTCCTCGTTTCAACTTAGAGAATGAGGATAGCCATTAACCGGAAGACTGAAAGTGACCGGGGCAGCTATGACGTGTGTTCTTTCAGTTGCTGAAAATTAGTCGGTCATACTTAGTAAGAAGGACACATACTTGTATGTGGTCGGTCCAGTTGATCCATTGGATCTTCAGGATAGCCGTTTACCTGACGACTTTGACGTGATTGGGGCGATTGAATTTAAAGTTTTTTTTAGGGAAATGAAATTAATTTTCAAGTCTGTTACTTCGTATGAAGTTCTATGCTGTGTTTAACAGAAAATTGATCCAACCTTGGAAAATGATATATATACTGATTGTGTGTGCTTAACTAGTGAAGTTATTAGGCTTAAAAGGCTTTAGAACAGTCATTGTATGTCATGGTAATTTTTATGGTGCGTAAAAGTGTATGTGATACTAACTTAAATTTACTCGAATTTACGTGGAAACTCCTTAAGAGTTTTGTATGTCTTCATACATATCTTTTCGAAGGATAGGCAGAAAAGCGACTACCCAGTCATACACGAGCCCGTGAGTGTTCTGATTCCCGTGAAGAAAGCATTTCAAGATACTGCAGTGATCCAGATTCGGGACTTGCAGTGATTTAGTACTCCGAAGTCGATAAAAATGTTTGATTTAAAAATATATATATATATATATATACGTGTATATTTTTAAATACTTATGAGACATAGTAACAATCAAGACTTCGCAAGTCTGGAGTTAGAAGAAAACGGGAGGCAGACATAGTGTATCTACAAGATAATCAGACATTATGGGTCGAAGTCAATTCGGGGTGACTTGGGTATAGCCAAATACGCTTTGAGAATAGATAGAAGACATCATTATCTCTGAGATGTTTCCAACTTAAACTTTTGAGCTTAACTGAACCTTAATCCGTATCACAGAAACGATGAAAACCATTTACGTTATTTACATGCTTACAACCTGTGTCTCTATGTCATAATACAGCTAAACACGGATCTAAGTGACAGTCACATCGTTAGTATGATTCCTGTTTGGATCTTTTCTAAAACGTAGTGGTCCCTGACTAGACTGAAATTTGATCCCTTATTTCGTTAAAATTTTTCTAAGTTTTTTTTTTTTTTTTTTTTTTTGTAGTTATATTATTGTTGGTTACTAGGTCTTGATCATATTTGTTTAACTCTTTTTGGTAATTTATAAGGTTAAATTCTAGATTATTCAAACTTAAAGGGCTGATTTTGAAAATTACGGGCGAAGTTGTTGAATTCGGCGAAGTTGTGCTTAACTTCGCCTTGGCGAAGTTAAGCGTAACTTCGCCTGAACCAACTCTGCCCTATATAAGGGATTGTAAACAGTAACAGTATCATTTTTTTTCGATTTACCGGCGAACTTGTTCTAAACACCATTACATCCAGATCTTATTCTTCACTTTCGATTTCGATCTTGTGTTCCTAGTTTCTACTATACTCGTGGTATGTGTTGTCAATATCATCCAAACTTACTCGTTCGTTATAGTTTTACCCGGTTCGAGACCTCGGGTCGTCGAACCTTCAAAACCAAGTTTTTCACCTTTGTGTTACGTGTTCATGGACGTCCTTCACGTCTCAATATCATTAATCCATGCCGTTCTTCATTGGTGGATCGTTAAATCGGTCCGAAACGTCGGATATAACTTGTTTGAATCTGAACAGTCGCCGGTTCAGATTCAGGCGAAGTTAAGGTTTACGCGAAGTTATTCTCAACTTCGCCAGTGGCTTAAGTTCGCCTTCAGCGAAGTTATCCACAACTTCGCTTGAAGCTTAATTTCGCCTATGGCGAAGTTATCCATAACTTCGCCTTGAACACAACTTCGCCTATTTCAAATTTTTTTTTATAAGATTTTAGACGAACTTACAGATGAAGCGAAGTTGTTCCCAACTTCGCCTCACCTTTAAATTCGCCTGTACATCACAACTTCGCACATGGTACACAGCGAACTTGTGAGATGGTTATATGGTCTCTAACTTGATTTGTTTTGTGCAGATATGGCTGCTGTTGGAGGTGCTGGAGGTGATGATGGTGATGAGCAACGACAATTCTTCCCAGCCCATAACCAATACATCACTTTGGATCCAGACGCACGAGGCGTTGAAGACTATAGGGAGATTATCACATTTCTCCAACGATCACGAGTTTTTCACGCGATCACTAATACACTACCCATATCTCTGCCCAACATTCAAGATTTCTGGCAGACGGTGTATTATGATTGCAGACCTGAGCCTCCAGTGATGCGAGCAACTGTCAATGGTCAAGACATACAGTTTTCCTCGGAAGACATACGGTTGGCTCTGCAGTTCGGTGATGAAACGAGAGACGACCCAACGGAATTCGTAGCTCCTTTCCGTGACGGAGCTTACTTAAGGATGGGTTATTCGGGTCCGCTGGGGGACTCGCAGAGGAGAAAAGGCTTTCTGCTGGATCAATGGCGCTTTTTGATGCATGTGTTGATAGTATGCATGTCCTGCAGAAAGGCAGGAACAGACGGGATGGGTGCGACGATGCAATCGGCTATGATTGCGCTGACTTACAACCGCAGATATTCTTTTAGTCAGCTAATCTTTTACGAGATTGATCGTCAGAGACGGGCGACGGCGCGCGAGCGTTTTATTATGTATCCTCGGTTTCTACAAATGATTATTAATCATGTCGCTCCGTCTATACCGCAAAGACGCCCTATCAGATACGTTGAGTGCGTAACAAAACGTATCTTTGCTCAGTGCAGAACGTCGAGCACTCGTAGCAACCCTGAGCGGCGTCCCAGGCATACTCCACTTTTCGGGCATCTCATTAACCCGGAGTATGTTCCTGCAGGAGGGGACGAGTTCAGGGATCCGCAACCACATCAGGCGGCAGCACCTCATGCTGTATCAGCTGCGCCTGTTGTATCTTCTGCTGCTGTGCCAGCTACTATATCTCAGGCTGTGTCCACTGCTGAACATGTTGATCTAGATGCTGCTTTTAGTGGACATGGTTTGTTTGATATGGATGTCTCGGGTCCTCAGTTTATGGATGTTACCAGAGCAGCTACTTCGGTAGCTGACTCTGATCTAGACGAGACGTTTGCTGAGGCAAGAAGACTTATGGTGTCTCGGGAACGGACTACGGGAAAGAGGCCGAGAACCGTGGAGGAGGATGAGGATGAAGTGGATGAAGAGGAGGCAGTACAGATTGTGCTAAGACGTTCAAGAAGAGAACAGAGAGGGATAGGTTCGGGAGCTGGAGAATCTTCAAGACTAGTACGTTTTGCTCCACCTGCCTTATCTGGTATGTCTCTTATTCCTACTACTGCACAGGTTACAGCGATCGAGACGTCGGCACCAACAATTGTGTCCCTACCACCTCAACCGCTTAATCCACCGGTGGTAGTTGCACGGTTTGTGGAGTCGACAATCACTTCTACTGCAGGGTTACCAAGTGTACCACCTGCGGTCACTTCTGCTGATGTTCCTCCAACTCCATTGCCTACTTCAGATACCGAAAGGATTCTTTCGCTAGAGCGGATTGTTGCTGAACAGTCAAAGACTATTGACCGCCTGGTGGAATCCAATCGACTACAAGCTGCCCTTCTGGTTGAACATGGATGAATAATAGATGCCTTCAAGGATTACTTGGCATCTCAGGGGGAGAAGACGTGTAGGGGCGATGAGTTGAGAACGAAAAGACGAGAAGATCATGACGATGATCCCAATGCACCTTCAGGTGCAGGTGATGAGCTGCCAAGAACCTCTCAGGCTCTTGGAGCTTCCACAACTGAGGGGGAGTCTACAAATGCAGCTGGTGATGATGTTGTAGTTGTGGATGACGACGCTGATGTTGAAGACGTTATTGATGCGTTGAAGGAGTTGGATGAGGAGGAGGACGATGAGTTGATGGATGATGATGACGTGTTGCCTATGGATGAGATTGAGAGGATTGGAGAACAGATTAATGTGGAAGATGTATTAGAAGAAGGTGAGATTGTGGATGATTCAGTGGAACATGAGATTCCAGCTGTTGAGAGATCAGAATTGGGGGATGAGAGCGTGATAGAAGATACAGTATGGGAGGAGCAGCCGAACTGGAAAGAAGGCTGTGCTCAGTGGTTTGTTAAAACCAAGAAGCCTGCAGTGCCAACGATGTTCAGAAAGACTTATAATATAAAGGGCTATGCAGAGTCAAAGAAAGGAATCATATGCTGGTTGTACGACAAAGAGCTGAAACTATTTGTGATCAAACGGTACGACGGCATTCAGTACTTTAAGAGATTGTTGAGATCTCTGAATTCCTTACCAGAATGTGAGGTGAAAGATTTAGCGAGATTGGGGCTGATCAATAGAAGTAATGATGATATGGCAAGAATCATTGGGAAGATCGTCTGGAAAGAAGCCATTAAAGACAAAAAGTTTGAACTGCTAAAGCCTCAAAAAGGAAAGTTGATAGAAGACAAAGATCGTGGAATGAGGGCTGACGGCAAACCTTGGATGGTAATGAAGTATAAACCAGTCCGTCATTTGAAAGAAGTACCGATGAAAGTTATGCCCAAGAACGTCCTAAAAGATTTAAAATGGTGGTACGTGGATTGTGAGACAGCTGAGGCGGTAATGGAAGATGAGGATGAACAAGAAGTACTTCGGGTGTACGACCCGATGCATCTTGTTAATCTATCGAAGGCTGATTTGAAAGTGCTCAACGAGAAGAAGATCTTCTACATTCCTGCTTGGAAGGATCAAGCTAGGAAATATCAAAGGGTAGTGTCGGTATGTGTGAGAGAAGGGGCGCACGCGTAGAGGTGAAGATTACAAGACTCAAGATTTAAAGATCAAGATATGAAGCTACTGCCAAGGGGGAGTCTGTTGGTACATGTGTGTCAGTAGTTCATAGTCTAGCATTTGTAATCGAGTCTGTAATGTAATTATGTTTTGTTTGTTTTGTAATGCGCGAAGTTGTCAACAAGTTCGCTATGGCGAACTTGTTGAATCAGCGAAGTTATTGACAACTTCGCCTATGGCGAAGTTGTCGTGTATATAAACTGTTTCAGACGAAACAGTTTGGTGTTGGTCGTTTTAGGGTTTGTTTCAGTGTGTTTCGTATTGTTACGTGTCATCTTCTGTAATAGTGACAGTGAGTCACGTGTTCGGTTATCAATATAACGTGTTTGATTTATTGCTCGTGTGATTCTATCTCTACACTCGTAACTACCTGCGCAGGGATTCCGCACCTGCGTTGTTAGCGATATCCCGTGTACGATCCATCAAGGAACCTACAATGATGTCTGGCGACTCTACACTGATGGAGCAGCCAGTAATGAGGGTTCAGGCGCAGGGCTGAAACTAACCAACCCAGCAGGCCAAGAATACACTTACGCTATTCGACTGGACTTTCCAAGTACGAATAACGAAGCCGAGTATGAGGCATTCTTGGCTGGGCTGAGAATTGCGCGTAAGATGGGAGTGAAAAACTTGGAAGCCCACGTGGATTCCATGTTAGTAGCCAATCAAATCAACGGGACGTACACGGCCGTGAACGACACAATGGCCCTGTACCTCGCACAAGCAAAATCCCTTATGCGCGATTTCAACGACTGCAAAGTCATACACGTCAAGCGAAGTGAAAACAAATCGGCGGATGCGTTAAGCAAGCTTGCATCATTAGCCTCCACCCACTTAGGAAAGGATATCCGCATTGAACTCCTCGAGACACCTTCGGTCCCGCACAAGGAAATTTGTGTCATCCAAACCGGTACAGAAACATGGATGACACCAATAATAAAATACCTTGCGGCAGGTACACTACCAGAGTCAAAAACACAGGCAAGAAAACTACGCTGTAAAGCACTAAATTATCAACTCATCGATGACATCCTTTACAGACGTAACTTTCTTGGCCCACTCTTAAGATGCGTGGACAACCAAGATGCTGACTACCTCCTAAGGGAAGTACACGAAGGCATCTGTGGAGTACACGCAGGTCCCCGCGCTGTAGTAGCTAAGCTAAACAACGCGGGATACTTTTGGCCGGGGATGCATACGGATGCGCTGGCATACATCAGAAAATGCAGGTCTTGCCAGCTTTACGCACCCAACACACACCGCCCGAAGAATGAACTTGTTCCAGTCACCTCTTCATGGCCATTTCAGAAGTGGGCCATCGATGTGACAGGCCCATTTCCTACAGCAGCAGGAAATGTTCAGTTCCTAGTGGTAGCCATCGACTACTTCACCAAGTGGATAGAAGCAAAACCCTTAGCCCAAACAACCGCGAAACATATCAAAAAATTTATTTGGGAATTTATTATTTGTCGTTTTGGACTTCCACAGAATTTGGTGAGCGATAACGGCACCAACTTTGCTGACAAGAAGCTACAACAGTGGCTGAAAGATCTTCAAATCACCCACACCTTTACCTCAGTGGCACACCCGCAAGGTAATGGTGAGGTGGAAAGAGCAAATAAGAGCATCGTTGAAGGCATAAAGAAAAGACTCTTGGAACACAGATCCGGCTGGGTGGACGAGCTTCCGCACGTCCTTTGGGCAAACAGAACACTGAAGAAGGCCAGTACGGGAGAAACCCCGTTCAGCCTCACATATGGCACTGAGGCCATGGTCCCGGTCGAAATTGGTTTACCCTCACCAAGGGTCTTAATTCAGCCAGAAGACAATGATGCGGAAAGACGGTTGGACCTTATGCTAACCGAGGAACGCAGAGACTTAGCCGCAGTGCGTGAAGAGAATTACAAGCGACAAATGCAAAAGTACTACAACACGCGGGTAAAACTCTGCAACTTCAATGTAGGAGACTACATACTGCGTAACAACGAGGCTTCGAACCAAGAACACCCAGGAAAACTGGCCCCGGTCTGGGAAGAGCCATACATTATCAAAGAAGTCCTGGGAAAGGGCGCATACCGGCTCGAAAGGCTCGATGGCACTCCCATCCCAAGAACATGGAATGGAGCTCAATTACGCAAATGTTATATGTAGATCAATTCCAAACTTGTAAAGAAAAGGCCTAGAGCCACTTCTAATGGAAATGATTCTCCTTTCACAATGTGTTGATAGCCTTACCTTTATACTTATGAACTTCTCACACTGATGTGCCGGTATTCACCGCATAAATGGGGGAAGAAGTAAGTCATTACGTGTGGAAGGCGGAAAAACCCGGATAAACACAACGCTAAAAATCTCAAGTTTTAAGGAAAACCTACACGCAGGTCAGATGTAAGTAAAGTTTAGCCATCCTTGTAAGTGCAAGTGACGGTCTTACCCGCACAATCACGAACAAGGAAGCAAAACTTCAACCTATCATCTACCACGTCCAAAGGTTAACTTATTCTGAACACTTAGAAAATTTCAAAGGAAAAGATGGGGAAAACTTCCACGCAGGTCGGATATAAGTAAAGTTAAGCCATCTTCTAAGTGTAAGTGACGGTCATACCCGCACAATGATGAAAGAGGAAGCGAAACAAACTTATAATTTACCACGTTAAAAAGTTAACTTATCTAAGTACTAAAGAAATTGCTAAGTTAGATCAAAACATGCGTAAAATAAACAAGGCAAAGAACAAACACAATCTTTATTCCATCAAATTCAAATATTACAAAGATAGCTATACAAAAGCAAAAATCTACGCTAATGGTGGAAAGGGATCTTCAGAATCAAGCTTCAGGACCACTTCCACTTGGACCCGCTCCATCAGTAGAGCGTGGTGGTTCAAGGAAAGCTTTAAGGATAGCTAGCCCATCATCAGCAGCAGCGACTTCGTTCACCTTCTCCACCACCTGATGCGGGAAGGCGGCATACTGAATCACTGCTTGGTCGTAAACAGCTTCAGTATCAACATTGTACAGAGGGAAGTTGGAAGGCGGGATGCCTTTCTCAACGAACCCTAGACCAAGCAGGAAGCCGGCCTTTTCCCCATCCTCATGAGAAGCGTTGAGGGCTGCGCTCATAGCATCGTCATAAGACGTCTCTGAGAAGACCCGATGCACAACCTACAAGAAAATATACAAGTATCAGAACCTTTTCTATTTTTAAAAAAAAAAGCGTAAAGACATGAAAAGCTCACCTGAGACAACGCTTCTCGAAGAAGCCATTCCTTGGCAACCAGATCTTCTTGGAGGGCGGCTTGAGCTTGGGTACAGGCGCGTTCAGCTTCACTTTTATTAAGGTTGGCAAGCAACACTTCCTTTGCAGCAGCCTCTTCGACGCCCTTTAGCTTCCGCTCAGTATGGTCAAGCACCCCCCTCTGGTCCAAGATCTTCTGGAGCTTTTTGGCGTCTTCCATCGCCAAGGCATCATGAGCCTGCTAGAGAGCCTCTAATTTGGCTTTAGGCTCTTCATTCTCCACGCGTAGAGGCTCAGCAACAGCTTCAGCCTTGGTGGTCCTCTCGGTTGCGTTCCTTGCAGTTTCCTTAGCTAGCCGAAGCTGTTCATTAACAGCTTGGGCAGCCTTGGAACGGGCCTCGAGTCGAGCCTGAACTTCAACCTCGAGGTCCTTGAAGGCCTTCTCCTTTTTCGCAGCCACTGCGGAAAGCCTTTGGTTCTCCTCCCGGACAGCCCGCGCCTGAGCCACTTCTTTAAGGCGAGCTGCTTTTAACTTGTCGTTTTCACGACAAAGCAGCTCGACGCGCGGCTGCATCCGGGCCAGGAGAACCCGAAGCTCATTGGTTAGCCTACCCTCCTGGTAGCTAGCCATGGCTTCCCCCAACGCACCACTGGGAGCAGCGTGACGAGCCCATTCCACGCACTCCACAGGGGTGCGAAGGGTTGTTCCTCGGCGAATGTTCCATCGTGGAACATACACTTCATTGGAATCCGACACTGCAAAAAAACATAAAGCAGTTAGGAAAAAGATGATAAAGAAAAAATATATATAAAATGGGCCAAAAGAACCCTACGCACCTGTAGGGTCAATAACAGGCCGATAGCCGCCAAACCCATCACCTGAACCCAAGGGAAATCCATCCAAGAGGTCAGGCAGATGGGAAGGAGGCAGAGGTTGGCGAAAAGCCCCATGCATACCTGACGGATCGGCCGTCGTTGCCGATGACGGAGGCATGGTAGAAGCCGTCGCAGTCGCCGCCGCGGAATCCGCAGCAAAAGTAACCGCCGGCTCGGTGAAAGATGCGGTAAAAACAGCACTCACAGCAGGCGGTGACGTCATCACAGCTGGAACAGTCTGCTCAAAGGAGTGAGCAACTGAACCAGCGGAAGCAGGCGCTTGCGCCTGGGTCGTCTCCTCAGGTAGGCTGACCAAGCCTACCGTCATTGGCGGAGAGGTACTCCTCTGCGCTCCACCCTGGAATGCGTCAACATCCACGCCTACACAAAGAGGATAAGTGTTAAATGATATATATTAAGCTATGAAGATAAAAGCTAAAGGAAGTACTTACGGGTTTTCTTGAGCCTAAAGGTACGGAGAGGCGGGGACGAACCCGATGGAGCCGGCCTCTTTGCGCCGCTCACCGTCGTCTTCTTGGGCTCTCCGGAGGTGACAGTCGCAGCCTCCGGAGCGGTGGTCTTATCACCACCGGGATTCCCCGCCACCTCTTCGCTCTCGGTCTCCGAATCAGACCGAGGCGCCGGATCGGCAGTGGAGGCCACCTTCTCCTTCCCCTTCCCGCCGGCAGCCTTCTTCTTCCGCACCAACGGAGGACCATCTGCGGATTCCTCATCAGAACATACGATTACAGGAATTCCAGCAGAGGTTTCAACATTGAGGGGTCGAGGGTCGAATAGCGCCTTACCTCGCCGCCTGGCGCTAAGGATCTCGTGGCCTAGCGGATAGACCTCCACGAACCGATCCGCCGTTTGTTCTAGGATGGGCAACTCGTTCTCGTCTAGAGCGCGAGTACCCATCCGAACGGGACCGTCAGCCTCCCGCGGGTTCAGGAGCGACTGCAAATCATTCCCCTCTGAAATAAACAGAAAAGTTAGAAGAGATTCTAAATCAACAAAAAGAAACAAAGCATACCGTAAGGAACAGAGTTCGAACCGTATTCGAGGACGATTGGGATCTTATGCGCATCCGCATCCTTCCACACCCGGCTCATCCCCAGCATCACCATCCCGGACTCCGCAAACCGGTAAACCGGAGATTGGACTCGGGTATCTTCGAAAACCATTCCGCCTCCTCGTAGTTGGAGGCGTGAAGGCTGGGAAGTGCTTGCCCGTTCTTAAATTTCATGGCAAGGGGGATGGCGCGAGCGGAGATGTAGAAGAACTCTCGCTTCCACGAGCGAAGACTGCGCTCGGTTGCGCAAATCTTCAAACCCTTAATCCGGGTTATCAACGTGTACCACCCCTGGATGCACCTCCAAGTGTAGAAGGTCATCAGGCGGTCAACATAGGGCTCAATGCCCAGAATCCGGCACACCCACTCGAAGTGCCGGATCTTGGCAATCGCCATCGGGTGCACCTCGGTCAGGTTCACACCGTGCCTCTCAAGGACACGGTAAACAAACTTTGTCAATGGGAACCTAAGATTCCCTTAAACAAAGAATGCAGCATAAACCCCGATCTTGCCTCTGGGGGCATCATACACCGTCTGGTGGGGTTCAGGAAACTCAGGCTCGAGAGACTCGAGCATGAACTTCCTGACGATGTACTGATACAGATCGCCAGGCAGATCACACTGGCACTCACCAGCAGTACTCTTGTCATCGGCTATAGATTCGAGATCACGAGACGACATCTTGCAAAAAGAAAGAAGAAAACGATTTCAAGAGAAGGCTCGACTGAAAGATGAGTATTCGCCGGAAATCGTTCTTAAGATGAAGAGGAGTGAAAGTGTGGATTACAAAGAACCCTCTCCCCCTTTATATACTAATCGCAATTAATGCGATGAATTTAATGCGGAGGAGAGAGAAATCGAAGGTGCAATGAAACTATGACACGTGGCAAAAAGCAAGCTGGCAACAGCTGTTGAAAGGACGCGTACCATTAATTTCGCGGCCACGCGCCCGAAATATCGCGCCCACGCGCCTGAAAAAGCGTCTGGAATGACCATGTACTGTCACGTCACCATAACTTCCTGCACGACCTGACATAGTCAGAAGAAACCGTCGCACGACGTTTCAGAGGTTTGGACTGTTCTTATCCTTTCACCAACTCGTCGAATTTCAAAAAAAAAAAAAAAAATTCAAAAAAGATTCAAAAGTAGGCGGGAAAATACCCCTTGCCTTGGTAACCAAGTAACCATAAGACGGGTGCGGGTACAGTGTCAAGGCAAAACCCTTCACATACTTAGCACCCGCAGGGAGTTGACACCAGGAATACCTTGGGAATAAAGTAACCGTAAGACGAGTGCGGGTACAGTGCCAAGGCAAAACCCTTCACATACTTAGCACTCTGCAGGGAATTCAAACCAAGAAGGATCTTCTGGGCCATGCTTGCGGAAACGGGAATAACATCCCCGCATGACGGGAATGTCGAGAACTATATTGTTTGAAACTCCAAGATGGAATTGGTAGTTTTAGCATAATTGATCACTATGTTGAAAACTATCAAAACCCCATGGAGAATCCACACAAGTGGGACTCAACGCTACTGACTTGCGAGAAGGTTACAAACCTACCCGCTTCATACCCTAAGATCAAGCAGAAAAGTCGGGAATTTCTGCGTGACATCAGGAAAACCGCGGGAAGAATCACCACGGAAAACCTAAAAACTAAACCCCTTTCAAAACCCCTTGCTAAGTCCAAAAGTTCACCTCACTTATTAAAAATTCATGAGAAGAACATTGGACTGGGGGGACTTGAAGAGGTAGGTCCCAGCAGAGCCCAGTTGGACCCGCCAGACTCACCTTGAACAGGGACGTCTGCGCAACGACCAACTGCTCCAGCAGGACCCACCATGCTCAGAGAACCTTACGCGCAGTACGCCAGCTGTACCCGCAGGGAAAGCCTCCCAATGGTGAAGTACCCTGCCTGTTCCCGCAGTTGCGGATACAAGCCATCAGGGAAGGCTACCCGCACTGACAGCAAGGCTACACGCACAAGGCACTAGCGACTTCAGTAGTCACATGAAGGAATGAGCAAGGCGGGAATACTCCCGCCTAAATGAGCCAGTCCGTATGATTCTGGAAGATCTTTTGTACTATACCTACTAAGGTATGGGCAGAACAGACGATTTGACCAGAACAGCCCATGAACCAATCACAGGGTGACAGCTCACCGACAACAGTACGAGGAGGAGCACCCTCTGGTACTGTTTGTCACTATTAGCCGCTGCCTACTCACCAACCCTCACGATGGGACGTGCGCAGCCTACAGTTGGTGGAACAGTGCGCAGCCGGCAGTAAAGGAACAGTGTATAGCCGACCTTATTACTGTCGACCGTAACCTATCCACCAACCAGCATGGCCTGTGCGTAGTCCACTGTTGGTAGAACAGGAATACTATTCAGCCGGCTGTACCTTCTAGGAAACCTACCTTCGGCTATAAATACTCCAACACCTTGGAATGGTAAGGACATCATCTGATATCTCAGTCTTATCTAGCAATCTCTTAATATACACTTATATTCAGAGCAATCTAGTCTGATTCTCACGCCGGAGGGTGGTCACAAGGAGGAACCCCCCCCCCTTCTCAGTGACGAGCTTACGGTGTCTGTTTTGCAGGTCCCCTGAAGAACAAACCTTCTCTGCTGGACCTCATCCTCGTGGGAAACATTACTTAACCCCCAGATTATCCGTAATCTGCCCGGGTTTATCTAGTGTTTCTTCAATATCCTAATCTGACTTTTGAGTTAGGTTTGTTAATTTTGTAAGATACTCAGGTTGAATGCCATTATCATATATGTGAACGATTTGATTGTGTTTTTCTTAATTATAAGTTTTTTTTATTAATTAACTAGTTTTAGAGCCCGTGTGACACACGTGACGCTTAAAAGAAGCTATAAAATTATATGATTATATTTAAGCTAATAAAACTATATTTTATCAAGTAAAATGGTTTTATAAGTACAAATTATATTTTTTTAATTGAATATTCATATGAATACGTGGTGGACTGTTACACAACTCCTTCGTAATCACAAAAATATGCACATAGTGATTTTATAAGTTGTAATTAAATTTTTTTTAATGAAATAACAAATTCTAACAAAAGATAATAAAATTTTTCATTAATAATGACATAAAAAACATCTTACCTAAAATTAGCATGAATACAACACACTTGTACTATAGTTTCGAAATAGATAGATAAAAACTCCATGGATCCATGAAGGTTGAATTAGAGTTGTCATTTTTACTTGAAACCCGACCCGAGAAAACCCGAGCCCGAACCAAAAGTAACCTGACTCGAAAAACCCAAACCCGAGAAAATGCCAACCAAACCGAAACCTAAGTAATCCGGGTTGGTTCTTGGGTTTGATGTCTAGGTTTTGGGTCAACCTAAAAAACCCAAATAAACTATTTGTTTAAAAACATATTATTATTATTATTATTATTATTATTATTATGTATGTACACGTATATGGAGCACTCTACACATTCTACTTGTTCTTATTTCATCTAATAGTTGATCGACTATTTATTGTTTAAAAACATAATGTTTATTTTACCGGTTATGTTTATTTATTATTTGGTTATTTACACAAGGAATAAAAAAGTGTATGCTGCTTTAGTTTTCACGTTGTAGCTTTTATTTACATTTTGTTTTGTTAGACACCCGAAACTCAAGTAACCCAACTTGAAAAACACAAACTCAAATAACCCGAACCCGAAAAACTGTGACAGATTTGGGTTGGGTTTTGGTTCTAAATTTACAACTTTGAAACCCGAAGAACCCGACCCGAGAAACCATAAACCCAAAAGGCAAACTCGAAGCACCCCTAGGTTGAATAAATATGTGAGAATAAAACTTTTATTCATTCAAAATTTATTTCCTATCATTTTAGACCTATATTTGATTTCATTAAAGATATAAATAATTTAATTATATTTACTTAAATACATGCATATTTGTAATTTCTATAATTTAGGTAATTAGTTATTTAATTAAAAGATGAACTGATATGTTTTGATTACACTGACATAAATATGATTTTATTAAAAATAGAAATTAATTTGAGCGGGATATTGAGGTTAGGAATGAATCTACACGTGTCCCAGTTATTTTACTTTATTAGAATATGTAGATTTATTATGATATAAAAGTTTGAAGTACAATTGAAAATGCTATATACTCTTAATACATTGACGACCCAAACATCCACAGGAACTTAAAATACCATTATCAGTAAATTTACTGAAAACTTTAATATATTATTAAATTTTAAATTATAAAAAGAAGAGGTGCCACTTCTTCCTTCTTGAGCATTCTTGCTAATGGGGATACATTTAATTCACCTTTTTGCAGCAGGAATTAAGTTGTGAGTTCTGCCATGTTTTGCGTGTCAATCATCCCGGGTCTTCATCCTATGCGCGTACAAGTCTAAAATAAACATCAATAACTTCCCGTAACTTGTACACGGTACACATGTATGATAGTTTGTACAGTAAATCGAATAAAAGCTATACAATAACACGATAATATACGAACTAATACCCGGCCATCAAATGTCAATCCATGGATACAACAATTTTCTAGTACTAAACTTTGTAAATGACTAGCCAAATAAGGAAATCTTGATTTGAATTTTTCTAATTATCTACACAAGTATACAATGAAAATATAGCAAGTGCACACAAGAAATAATCAATCCAAAGAAACTACATAAACATGAATCCACTTAAACTAGGGATAATAATAACAATGAAATTGTTAAAACATCATGAATTATGATAAAAATAAATATTAGATTCCAATATAGGTGTCACACCCCAACCTACGGCGGAACATGCCGGGGCGCGACAATATTGTATTATAGCTCAGAAGAAACTAAGTGAATACAGGTGTCAATATCTAAATTATTCATTCATATATCAAATTTCAAAAGCACAAACATTGTCTCAAAAGAAATAATGTTACAAATAAATATTCAAATCATAAATAACTTATAATAAATGTGTTCTTCGTTCATTATAGCAACCTAATGTATCATCTAACTTCAATACTTGATTCATTCAATAAAGCTATATGCGTCATGCGTGAATATATATATATTTGTCAACATAAAGTTGAGTAAGTAAATCACAGTTTTGTGTATATATAATATTTAAAAAGACAATTCCATGCGATAATTGTAAATCACTACAACTAGTATAACAATAAATAAAAGTTGTCTTTTCACCCGAATCATATTGATAACGAGTTATTTCGACGGCGTATGATCATACTATTGAGGATGAGGATGAGATACCAACCACCATAACAAAAGTATAGTCGCATTCACACGTATCAACTAATCGAGCAATTTCAATAAATACATATATTGGAATCATAGTGAAAATCTATAATAAGTTTGATTGTGAACGCATAACGCCCCCCAAAAACGTAAAATAGTAAAAAAGGGGGATGTAAGTTTACTTACCTTAACAAGTGGATTAAGTGAGGATGAGATAAATAAAAAGAACTAGGATGATAATAATCAAGCTTCTCGAGGTTCTCCGACAAAAATTCCTAGTTGTTAATGATAACATGAGTTAAATGACAAAAAAATGACGGATCTTGAGTCTTGATGGGGTTATTAGTCTTATTTTCATATTTATTATGGTTGTTGTGATTATTATCATTACGTTGTTGTTGTTGTTATTATTATTATTATTATTACTCTTAATGTTTAGTTTTTACGTAAATAAGGTAGAGATTAATAATATATGTATATATTAGCAAAAAGGTTAAACGAAATATTTTAAATATTTAATTAAATTTGGTTCGTTAGCGAGAGTCGCAAAATGAACTATTATACATTTTTTTATCTTAGTTATTAAATGTATGCTTATAATATATAATCTATAATATATATAAACAACATAAAAATCTTATGTGTCATGATATGGTCGCTCCCCTTTTTTTGGAGTCACCAGATTTGCTTGATTTTTAAATAGAGACTTCTCATGCATTTGACCCGAATTCATGGGTATGGGTCTCATCAAACCCAGATATTTCTTAAACGGGTTATAACATCTCATTAAATTAAAAACCGATCTCAACAAATATTTGATTTAAAAATTAATATATGATTTATTTAAAAAGGGATATATATTATTTATAATTAAAAAACCAATTTTATAGTAAAATAAATAAACGGGTCTTGGGTCTTATCAAACCTATATAGTTTTTAAACCGAGTTATAACATCTCATTTATTTGTGAAACAATTTATCATCAAACCATAAGTATATTATTAACTTTCATACAATAAAAGAAATAAAAATTCAAAAAATAAATAAATATTAGAAACAAATAATATAAAACAACCCCGGTAATACGAGGGATAAAAACTAGTGTTATATATTTATATATATACTCAATTATAAAATGCACGTCTCTATATATACATGAATATGAAAAGAAATGAGTTGTTTCAGGGTTCGGTTTATTAAAACAAAGTTTATTTAATGTTATGAATGTATAATATTAGTAAAACTTATTAAAATTAAATTTATTAAAAAATAAAATAAAAATCGGGCGTGGGGACTCGAACCCGCGCCCCATGCCGGTTCAATTCCTGAGAGAACATGCGTTCGCCTATATTTGATAGATGGACAACACTGTTAATATAAATACAGTATGTCTAGTTTATCTTCTTCCACAAATTCAAAAACAAACCCTAAGAATCGAATTCGTTTAATTGTTTGATATTTATTCGAATTAGGTTAGGGTTATTGTTACTTGCAAGTACATCATGTAGTGGTGCGATGGTGGCTAGTGTTGGGTGGTGGGGGGGTTGGAGTTAGTGGTGCTGGGATGGTGGAGGTTGTTGTCGGTGGTCAGTTTGATTGAAACCTAATCCCGATAAATAAAACGTGGTGTGATTTTTCAACATCCAAAGCTGTGGAATTTAAATTCAATATAATTCGAAATAAAAATTTGTCGTGATTCTTCAATATTAGGCTCGAGTCAAAATTCAACAGCATGTGGGTTTGTGAAGATGAAAGATTACGAGGTATGATAAAAGAATGTTAAGTAAGATTTGTGGTTTTTCTAGCTAATTACTTATATATAGCGGATTTTATAAAGATGAAAGAGATATCGCGGAGGATAGGATGGGAAGTTGACATGTTAATGTAAAAGACATATTTATCCTTGAAGATAATATATGGTAAAGTTAGAATACAAATGGAGACGAAAATGAGAAGTGTGAGAAGTAGTTGTGATAGAAAAAACCCTAAAATACATAAAAAAAATAATAAAAATCATAACTCAAAATATTAAAAAAAAAGAATTAAAAAAGTAAAACATTTTCCCCGCCTTTCTTGTTAAAAAAACCCATGAAAAAGTCAAAATGCCGAGAAAAAAAAAACACAGTGACTAAAATAAACTAAAAGTACAATGATAAATAAAAAAAAGACACAATAGATGACAAAACATTGTCGAACAAAATATAACACAATATAAAAAAAAACACAATGAATGACGGAAAAAAAACACAATAATAAATAAAAGACATGATTATCTTTTATACTTCAACATTGTCTTTTTTTTAGAACGAGAAGGATTAGGGAAACATTATTAATTTTTTACTATTTTAATTTAAAAATTAATTTTGATTTATGATTTTTTTTATTAATATTTTAAAATTTATTTTAGGGTTTTTTTTGCCATAAATTCTTCTAATCATTCTCATTTTTATCCACTTTTTTAAAATAACGTGACCCATATATATATATATATATATTCTATATAATATATATATATATATATATATATATATATATATATATATATATATATATATATATATATATTATAGAATTGATTAATCGAAGATGTGGAAAATGCAAACCAGATTTTTTCAACTCAGGTTTATTCAAAAAACTTTGCTCATCACCCTTCACCCCATCTATCTATCTATCAAGGATATACTCATCATCTACCAACATTTACCCCAAAGATCCTCGGCTTAAAAAGTAGAGGTGAGATATTCAAAGTTTGTTTAAAAAGAAGAATTTTGGGTTCTTGTCTCACCTATGACAAAAATAGATGCTTTCAGGTTGGGCCATGGGTTTTCTATTGACGTTGAAATGGGGATGATCGATTGGATGTGTGACCCGTTAGTGATTTAAATGATCGTTCAAAAGAAAAAAACTTTTTTAGATTTATAATTTTTATATATATTATAGCAAATAATATATACTAATTTTAAAACAATTACCTCATAAATTTAAAAAACAAACATGATTATTAGCAATGAGGGTAAAAAATAGATAAGAATCATCGTTCTTTTTAGGAAAATTGGTTTTAAATACTCCCAACTATGTCCTATTGGAAAATAACAGTCCCAACTTAACATTTGTCTGGTTACGGTCCCAACTAAAGGTGTATTTGTTTCCAATGGTCCGCGAATAACGAAATGCTAACCCAGTTAGTCTGATGCTTACGTGGCACGCCTAGTTATCAAAAATTGATTACGTGGCAACTTATATGGCATGTGGCTCTTTAAATTATTTATAATTATATTAAAATATTATTTAACCCAACCCAGCCTCCCGTCTCCCCCCTTCTGCAATCACAACTTCATCTCCGGCACTCCGGCGAGCCACCACCACCACCTTCATTGTAAAGCATATTTTCTACATAAAGATTGTATTAAATTTAATCATTATATTAAAGCATTAAACTATGCCCAAAAATTGGATTAACCTTAGCTCAGGTTTTAGTCTCTTAAACCCAAAACGAGTTCATCGGAGAAGATGCAAAAGTATCAAAATTTTGAAGCCTATATGTTCGCGTTTCATACAAATACTACGACTAATCGAAGCTCCCCGGAGTTACAAAACCTAATTAAGATCTCAGATCGGCGACGGAAAAGCGGCTAGGGTTCCGCCCAACGTATGGTGGCTCAACGGTTGGCGGAATTAGCTGAAGAAGGGTTGAGACGACTGACGGTGGTAGTTAGATAGGTGAACCACCTGAACTTTCCCATGGGGTTAACTTTTTCCGGAAAAATTAAGCAATGGTGGTGTGGTGGGCTGAAGAGGGAGATGGTGGTGGTTAAATAATCTTTTAATATATTATATAATATATTTATTAATAATTTTAACAGTCACATGCCATGTAAGCTGACACATAAGCAATTTTTTATGACTAGGCGTGTCACGTAAGCATCGGACTAACGGGGTTAACATTTCGTTAGTAACGGACCATTGGAAACAAATACACCTTTAGTTGAGACCATCACCAGACAAATGTTAAGTTGAGACTGTTATTTGCCAATAGGACATAGTTAAGAGTATTTAAAACCAATTTTCCTTCTTTTTAAAACATATCTTATTAATATTTCTTTCTAAATCAGTCGAATGAAAGAAACAAAGTAATGTCATATACAAATTTAATCATTTATTTCTCTCACTGATCAAAATCTACAACTGATCAGTTATAATATTGAATGGGACGGAAAAAAACCATAAGGAAAATACAAACTATATAGTTCTTAAACAAAACATCAAAATTTAAATCTACAAAATATATAATATATTCATAGTTTTCAGCTCCAACAGGACCAACACCATATATAGATCATAGCTCTTAAAGGTTGACGCCATTCTCTCTACACCTTTTGCAACTTATTCTTTGACAACATTTGACTGTAGTTTGTATTCCCTGTGTAAGTGTGTTTATACAAACAAAAACAATTTTCATATTACTTATAGAAGAACTAGAGATACAAATAAATTAATTACCACAACAATAATAATGATACGTACTAAATATCAAAAATCATATCAACTCAACAACCAGTACCCTTGGTGCGAGTAGGTGGTCGGTTTGATTTTAAACCAAAACTTGACAAAAAAAACATGGTGTGATTTTCCAACATCCAAAGCTATGGACTCAAAATTCAACACATAGAAGCAAAAATTTGGTATAATTCTTTAATATTTGGCTCGAGTCAAAATTCAACACCATGTGAGTTTGTGAAGATGAAAGATTTGGAGGTATGATGGAAGAATATAGAGTAAGATTTGTGGGTTTTTTTAAAGTTAATTACGTAATATTAAGTGGCCTTTTTAAAAGACAAATTTGCCCTTGAAGATATAAGATTTTGAAATGATGGATGGACACTATCCTCTATAGTGAGGGGGTATTGATGTCCCTCCATATTGCCATGCCAACGGCACGTAATATGAACCACACATTTAATTAAATGAGTATGGAATATGTGGCTGAGAATAAATTTGAATTAAAAATGAATTAGGAGAGATAATAAGTATTTTAGATGATTACACAAGTTTAAATATTAGTTACACAAGTGTAATAAGTTGATTCGGTGTGTAAAAAAATACCGTAATTTTTTTTACATTACTTACACTTACGAATTACATGTGTGTAAAAATAATTCGAAAAAAAATTTGTTACGTTGAGTTTTTTTAGTTCTTAAAACTCAAAGTGGTTCTCAAAAGAAATCAATCCTATATATGTAGGAAGCCCGTTCACAAAAAGAAATAAAACTAAAAACTTTTATTAATAATAAACATATTACAATACAAGAACAAGAAATGAAAATTACAATATAGAAACCAAATTACAAACATATTGAAAGAAATAACAAAACGAGAAACAAGGTGACTGAGGCACGTTTAAAACACGCTTCCCTTAAAACAGATTTTCGGGCCACCCAGGTGAAACCGTCTGTTTCCCAGGGTACAACATCCTAAGCAGATTGTACTGCCGGGATTTGCCTAGCACCTGAAACAAGAGCGCGTAAGACGGAAAAGTCTAGAAATTCTTTTGAAGTTGTTTGTGATGTATTGTTCATAAGGTTTTTCCTTATCTAAACAAAAAACACAAAACCTCTATTTATAAGGTTTTCAAAGCCATGTAAAGAGTCTAGACTAATTCGATAATAATTGAATTTCTCGTTCAATGTTATGGAATTGCAAAGATATAAATGGTTTTGTCATGTAAAAATCTTAAGAGTCTCTTATAGACTATTCCTACGAAGTACAATTTCTTACACCATTTACAACACAAACTTAAAGACATGATCTCTCACTCATTTGAACATTATAATAAAATAACAAGTATATTTGTGACAAATATAATTATTATTTCATAATTTTCAACAATATATATATAGGGGAGAGATATTTTGAGAAAAGAAAATTCCCAAAATGACCCTTTTAGGAGAGAGAAAGTCTAAAGTAGCCCTAAATTTCAACATGTTCCCAAAATAGCCCATCAAATTTGAATTGAGGAGACGAGATCTGGAAAAATCATCTGGCCAATAAAATCAGACAAGTGTCAAAATCCAACGTGTTTTTTAAAAATATTGGGGGACCAGTCCATATTTTCTATTAAAAGTTCTTGAAATAAAATAGTCTTTTCCGACGGTCTTTTAATGGTTCCAAACGGGTCTCAACAACTTCCAAAAACATGGAAAAATGTTCTTTCAAATTCAGTATTTCAAGACGCATTTTGGGTGAATTTGTACCAAGAAGACGAGTTTGTAGTTTAATTCTTATATGTTTAAATTTAGTCCACACCTTCAAATTTATTTATAATCCGTCTAAACCGACAATATATTATGCGATTCCGTCTATTCAGACATGATCATCCAATGAATATACATGAGTTATCTTCATTATCTTCCTCTTCATACCACCCTAAACCATCCTCTCATACCACCCTTGATGTGGTGAAAACAATCAATTAAATATTAACTAATTTAAACAAGTAATAAAAACTAGACTTAAGACTCAATTAAACAAAACACCGGCAAGTGAACCGATCAATTGTACTAAAGCTAAGTAAGTCCGGAATATCGAACCCACAGGACTCTATAAATTACGTTAATTAACTAATTAGACTCGACTTACGACACGACTATTTATTTTTATGTTTTAAGGGGGGTTTTTAAACTAATATTAAACTAAGAAATTAAATAAACAAGTAAACGAGAAACAAACAATTAAACACAAGATCGAAACCAATCAGAGAAAGAATCTACCTAGGTAAAAATCCCATGTATCAACAATCATCAAGCAATGGACAAATAACATGATATGGAAACTGATTTCTAAACATATTCATCTAACAAACCCTAAAGGACCCTTGACCGAATCAAACGACACCCCAAAGAATAATTATTAGATTATTAAGCAATCAGTAATATTGATTTCCTCACGGTTATCAAATAGGGTTAATTAATAGTATCTAAAGCAAGTAATCTCACGAAACACTAAACCCTAGATAACTTGATAAGCTAAATATGACATCATGAACAAGGGTCAACACAATAAGCAAGAATATTGTCACTAATCTATCCTAGCATGCGATTGACCAAGACACATGAACAACTCCTCACCTTACAACTATTGGAATTTAGCAGAACATTCAAAACCCTAACCAACTATCAACAAGCTTCTATGATCTAATAGGCCTATTCAATCAAAATAATCAAAACACCAAGTAATGATTAAACATAAATCCTAAATCTAAAGAACACAATCAAAAGATAAAAGACCTATGTGAAGCAATAGTTAATAATCAAACAAGATAACAAATACTCATATGCATCATGAAAGCAAAATCAAGTCTTTTACTAATAATAAAACGAAACCCATAATCAAAACAATTGTCCAAAGCAAGAATCAAATCAACACATGTTCATCAAACCTAGGTAGACATGAAGTCTAGCCTAGAATCATTATTAAAAACAAATCCAAACAAGTAGAACAAAAGAGATTCATGATAAATAACAAGAACGAAAAAAGTAGAGCGATAAAACCCTTAAGACTCCTTCCTTGATTGATTGAATGAATACTCCTCGATCTCTAATTTAATCAAACTCCAAATAACCTTTAAAATCTTGCTTTTCCTCTCCAAAAACGGCTGGAATGAGTTGTGTCTTCTCTTAGGTTTATAACCCTTTATATATTAAACGAGCTGGGCCTTGAATAAACACAAAACGGTTGACCAGTAGGCTCTAGGCGCCGCGCGACCGGGCCTGGCCTCCCCCATCGCGCGGCGCGGCTTGCCCCAGGGAGAAATTTCATTTTTTTGCTTTTTTTATATTATTAAATCTTGTAAAATCTTTATAAATATCTTCCTTGAACTCCAAGTAACGCTTAGAAGCTTCTAGACCTTCTTTTCCTTGACCACCAAGCCACCATCTAAATGAAAACAAATCGAAACACTAAGTGAAGTAATCATGTAATCAATAACGAGCAAAACGAACTTAAATTTCACATGAAATGATAGAAAGAATTAAAGCTTAACACTCAAGACACCAAAAGATATAAAACATAATAAATATACAAAACTTGATTCAAACCTTAAATAATAAAAGATAAACGAAACTCGAACTAAAACGAACTCAAAACATTAAATAAACATAACTTTACACGGGATTCGAGATGTATAAATAGATGTATATCAAATATCCCCACACTTACTCTTATTTCGTCCGTGAAAAAGTCTGATGCAGTTGGATCAGAATCGGAAAATATAGTCTTAAAAACATATAGGTTATTTTTAAAGCTTAGAAGAACGCAAAAACTACGATTACTGATATTGTTGTCCACTTAAACCCATGCCTTAATCTTTACCAGGACAAATAAGATCCGACAATAATAGTACTTAGTGGTTTACACAATTAAGACCCGCTTATTTTCAGCTTTTACCAGACCAGGCCACCCCAACTTGACTTAAACCTCAAAATTAGCAGATTTAAAACTTTTGTTGCTCTATTTTTTCATAAATAGTTAAGACGATCAAGGGTATTGTTTATCCACCTAAGCTTAAGCATCAAAGTCTACCAAGCAGCCATTAGATACGATTAAGGTTCAATTAATTAATAGCTAGTGTTCCCCACAACATGACATTCACCCGTTATCAAACAATACACCGAATCATTACCATAGGTGAGTATGCAAAATTTCATCTGTAGGGCTTACATGTAGCGTGTCCCTTGTGGTCCGTGTCTTAATGGTAATGAGACGCGAGCAAGGGGACCCCACATGGCTAACAACGTGGATGATCAAGTCTGTAGTGTATTTGTACTTTTGTACTTTTGTACTTTTGTGATCATGTTTAAAGACTTATAAGGGTTTGCTCTTTTTAGCTTTATTTAATATCCACAACCCCACTTAGGAATTGTGAATACCCAAATAAATAGACTGCATACAGACCCATGGTCTCCGGACCCGGGGCATCCCATCAATACAATATTTAAGGTTATAAAATCATACGCCAATGATGTGTAAAACACTAAAACTAAGCATTTAAGATTTATATCACAGGCTACACGGCATACTCTAACGTTAAACCTACCCAAGCATCATATGACAACGTATTCAGATTTTTAAACTTTTATAAGATTTCCACTTTTTCATACCAAAAATTGAGGCTTGAGTATGGCCCGACCTTTCATTACTTATTTTCCACGGACAAAACGCTTTATCCACAAAAGATTTCCGTTTTAACAATTTTATCAAATTGCTCTTTCATTTTCAAGGCTGAGCCTACCGACACATCCCAAGTTAAGTGCGTTTTCTTTTATTTCATCTCATATTATTAGTAGTTTGGAAAACCAATTTCCGATAAATTGAAGGCATACTTACCCATGTTTTTGGAAGTTGTGGGGACCCATTAGGAAACATTAAAACACCGTCGGAAAAGACTGTTTTATTTCATGAACTTTTAATAGGAAATATGGACTGGTCCACCAATATTTTAAAAAACCCGTCGGATTTTAACACTTATCTGAATTTTATTGGCCGGGGGATTTTTCCAGATCTCGTCTTCTCAGTCCAAATTTGATTGGCTATTTTGGGAATATGTTGAAATTTAGGGCTACTTTAGACTTCCTCTCTCCTAAAAGGGCTATTTTGGGAATTTTCCCTTTTGAGAACCTTGATGAATTGTAAGAACTTTAAGAACTGAATATGAACCACACATTTAATTAAATGAGTATGAAGTATGTGGCTGGCAATAAATCTGATTAAAAATTGGATCAGGAGAGAGAATAAAGATTTTTGATGATTACACAAGTTTAAATGATAGTTACACATGTGTAATAAGTCGATTCGGTGTGTAAAAAAATACTGTAATTCTTTTTACGCTACTTACACTTACGTATTACATAGGTGTAAAAAAAATTCAAAAATAAAAATAAAAATTGTTACGTTGAATTCTTTCGAGTTCTTAAAACTCAAAGTGGTTCTCAAAAGAAATCAATCATATATATATATATATAAATATATATATATATATATATACATACATATATAGTGGATGGTTCATGCGAGATGTGTAGTTATAGTGAGAAGTGCGAGAAGTGAATCTCAACCGTTAATTATAAAAATCAATGGTCAATAGTACACAATGACAGTTTTGTAAATTCTTTGAACATTTAACACTAGTTTTCTAGAAGAAAAGGGCATGATGGTCTTTTATGTGTAGCTTAAAATAAGTTGTGTATTAACTATACCTGGTTTCAATCGTAAACGGCCCCTAGATACATGTGCCACGAAATCCTCTTAGAGTTGGTGATGTGATACACACAATCGATAAATTTTAAGGCGATTGATTCAGTTTGTGTAACTATAAGAAGCAATCAAAAGCCCCTGTTATTTACAAATTGGGGTTTTAGGGTTTAACTGGTGTTGTGCGAGGTGCGACAGAAACTGAAACCGCGGACAAGAAATTGAAGGTATGTTGGCTAATTTATGTTGTGTCTTGTGTAATATAGTTATTTAGAAGTTGCAATCTGCGTGCTAGATGAAGTATTTGATGGTTTTTTTATTGATTTTTCTAACAGAGCAGATGTGGTTGGGTTGGTCTGTGTACGCTGTAGGAACAGTTAGGTTTCATTGATATTTGGTTAGCACACTCATGAAATTTCGTTGCCTTGTTATAAAAACACTGAAAAAGGTCGATTTTTGTTACGTTGTGAATGGTTTATGACGAATTTGTGTAGGTACAGTTAGGTTTCAGTAAGATGCGGAGTCTTTGTTAATGAAGAACATACATGTTGTCAAAATTAATTTTTTGCAAATACCGTAGGTTTTTATAGGTTGAGTTTTGTTTTAATGTTAATGCATGTACTGAGTGGTGTTTGGTGGTGTTAGAAGTTGTTTACAATTCATGTTTTGGTTGTCTAGTTCCTAATAAATGAGGGTTAGTCATAGATGTTAGTGGTTGTGGATGTACTTTCACATGAATGTATGGCATGTGTATGAGTCTTGGATGAGTTGCGGGTTATTGTGTATTGTGGGTGTAATGTTTAATTTCTGGTTGCGTAGTTTACTTTGTATGTTTGTTGTACTAGTTCTTTTAGTTAGTAGTGACGTAAGATATGGCATTCCTTTGGTGTGTTATGGATGTAAACATGGTAAACCATTTGTGTAAGATGCAACATGTCGTTACTGTATCTGCCATTAGTCTATGTAGCTACTGAGTATTACAAAAAAGAATAAAAATTTAACTTGATATGTAATTGCAGGTGAGAAATCTCAAAATTTAACTTGTTACTGTGTAGCTGTGTAGGGGAGGGGGGCTGTGGATGATGTGTATGATGGTTGTTTATTGTGTAGTTTACTAAGCTTATTGTGTGTGTGATTTGTTTATTGTGTATGCTTATTTAGGCAATGTGTAGATTGTATTCTGTGTAAGCTTGTTGCATGTGTAGGTGTATGTAGTGTGTTTTCTGTGTAGGGTTAATGGGTTTGTTGTGTATATAGTTTATTACTGTGTAGGGGTAACTACGGTTGTGCGTGCATGTTGTTTACTGTGTAGCTTATTGTTTTCTGTGTAGGCTTGTTGCCTATGTAGGTGTATTTAATTTGTTTTATGTTTAAGGTTAATGGGTTTGTTGTGTAAGTAGTTTGTTACTGTGTAGGGGCGACTACGGTTGTGTATGCATGTTGTTTACTATGTAACTTATTGTTTTATGTGTAGTCTTGTTGCCTGTTTAGGTGTATGCAGTTTGTTTTCTGTGTAGGGTTAATGGTTATTTTTATGAGTAGTTTGTTACTGGTAAAGACGACTACGATTGTGTGTGCTTATTGTTTTATGTGTAGGCTTCTTGTGTATGCAGTTTGTTTATTGTGTATGCTTATTTAGGTAATATGTAGATTGTTTTTTGTGTAGATTTGTTTTATGATGTTAGGTTGTAGAGATTTTTTGTATGGTATGTGTACTTATTTGAAGGTTTTTGGTTGGTTTTAGTGTATGATGTTAGGTTGCTATATAGTTATGAAATGGTGAATTGTTGTGTATGTGTTTTGTTCACTATAGAGGATTTTACTTAATATGTAGGCTGTTGCTTGCACACATCAGTTTCAAAACTGGTAGTACCCCTAAATTTATGTATTTGTAAGCAGTTTATTTCGTTTTCTATATAACTTATTTGAAAATAAATTTTTTATTTTTATGTAAAGGGACTATACTTTGTGAGTTACCAAGGATTGTTGGTTATCTGAAAGGTTGATGCATTGGGTTTGTTAATACCAAAATGGTTAAAATTAAATGTGAAACAGAAGATAATTATGCATAGTCTGGAAAGATAAATTAGGATTGTGTAAGAATATATGCTCTACGTAGATTTATGATTATCTATTTAGTCTTTATTTATTTCGTTGGAGTATATGTTATTAAGAAGGTTGTTTGATGTTTGGTATTGAAAAAATAGAAAGCTAGTTTTAGATTATTATTATTATTATTAATATTTTTTATTTGTTTTTTTAAACAGGCCGAGAGGCATTTAGCTTTTAAAGACTTCACAACCTCACGAGAGTTCGGTTTGATGAAAAACAATATTAAGAACACACTCGGTGGCGATATAACTAGAATGACATTAAAAGACATATGTCGTTTACAAACATCTGTGGCGAGGATTCTATTAGTTATTTAACTTAAAAACGAAAAGGATCACATATTAGGGAGGTTCTAAGTTTGGATCGAATGTTTGGTTGATCAAGGAATAGTAGGATAATGTCATACTTTGTTTTGTGGTTTTTACCCGTTTTTTAACCCTTCTGTCTGTTTAGGAATCTTGTGTATGTAGGATCAATAGTTTGTTCTGTAAGGAGTAAGAATGAAATGTTTATGAATTACAATCTATGCATGTAAATATTTGTTATGTATGTATAAAAGTAGGTATAATAGTTTGTTATATATGGATTAATTATGAAAGTGTTTATGAATAACTTATTTATCCATTAATTTGGGGACAAAGAAGAAAAGGAAACAGATTTTCTTCGTATATGATGCATGTAGATTTTCATCAATGGAATCACAAAGAAAGGAATAGGATAAAATCGATTTTTGATTATCGAATATATTATTGGTTGAATTGGACATAAAGTTACATAATGGGATTAAATTATTTGGGTTCAATAGAATTTGAAAAAATCGTTTGGCTAGAATCTCGTATGAGTTATTCACAAATTTGGAAAAGGTGATAGTAAGGGTTATTCACAATTTGGAAAAGGTGATAAATAATAAAAAATAATTACAATAAAAATTGATATGTAACTTTCCCGGTAGTAAAGTTACTTACCAAGAATATAAGAATTGGTTTTTTATTTATTTGCCCTTAAAATAAAATGAATAGAAAAGAAAAAGGTTAAATTGTGATTGGTTGGATTTATTTCACGCACTTCTCACTCTAAAAATATTTCTGAAATGAACCTAATCCTATATATATATAGGTAAAGATCAAATACAAATAAAAAATATGTACTAAACATACGAACTGAACAATTTCTCCTTCTTCTCCAATAAAACTAATCACCAACCGCAGACCCCATCTCCATCTTCTTCATCATCCACCACCAAACCACCGGACTCCGATCACTCCACCGCCAACCTCCGACCCCATTTCTTCAACCACCGCACACTTAAAAAAACCATTATCTCCACTGCTTCGCCACTGGCACCAAGCGTTGTTCCGTATCTACAACAACGACAAATATTCCGGCGACACTTTAACTCCGGTAGCGGCATCGCCGTCATTTTCCACTGCAACACACTCGCTTTAGTCGCCAGCAGCGGACGACCACTAGAGCTGATGTATCGTTCCGATCGGAAGTTAGATCTGTACGTCTCCGATGAGACCGAATTATTGTGATTATATTAGAGAAATATATGTTTACATTTTAGCCGATTTGAAGCTTGTTACGACATATTGAAACAAGAAAATGTGCGATTTCCCAAACAATTTGTAGTTACAAAGGTGTAGGTGTTTTTAAAGGACGCTATTTGAAGAAGAAGAAGAAGAAGAAGATGATGATGATGATGATGATGATGATGATGATTCAATAATTACATTACTGACAAATAGAGTAATAAAATTACTCTAGTTGTAATAATTACTCTACTTGAAACAACTACTCTGTATACAGATAGAGTAATAAAATTACTCTATTTGTAAAATATATAGCGTAATAAAATTACACTACAAAAATGATTTCCACTTACTTACAAAAATGCCACCGCCTTCAATTTTGTTTTAGTTCGCATGTTTCGTACAAAATTTCTATTTGTATGTTAACCCTACCCTATATATATATATATGTGTGTGTGTGTGTGTGTGAGAGAGAGAGAGGGGGGGGGGGGGGAGCCCACATATATTAGCAAAGGCGTCGATTGTTTTGACGATCCTTCCTCCACCGTGCTTGCCGCCATTGCCGCCCCTGGGCGGTGTTCCACGCCCCCAGGCCGCTCTCCACTGCACCCATAGAGGAGCGTCTAATTGATTTTTTAGTTCTCAATTCAATGGGGTTTTCAAAAACTAAATGTTCTTTACCTTTCATCCATCAATCAAGAATATACTCATCATTTACTACCATTCCCCTTAATTATGCTCAGCTTAAATGGTTGGGGTGAAACATCCAAATAATTTATTTAAAAAAATAAGAGGTTTTAGGTTCAAGTCTATAGGGTTACAGATTAGGCTAAGGGTTTCTCAGCTATGGTGGATTTCCTCATCAGGGTGGAACCGATATGATTGAGTGGGTCAGTAGCCCGTTAGTGATTTAAATGAATGTTCAACTAAATATATGTATTAATTTTAAACCAATTACATCATAAATAAATTTAAAAGGGATTTTTACATATATCTCCTCATGGTTGGGTATAAATCTTGTATATTATCGCATTAAGTGTATAGTTGTCATTTTATTATAGGTCATTGGACGTTAAAGCTGCTATTTTGGACTTGAACGGGCACAAGATGAAGTTCCGAGATGACCGGCACGCACAACGAATCAAAACAAAAATTCATGTCTCTAGAGATCTTCATGAGATGCACGAAGCATGAAGACTAGGTCCTTCATGCTACACGAAGGACCCAAATTACAAAACCCGACTATTTTGTCCTTCGCGTAGATGAGGAATCCTTTGCGATATGCGAAGGGCTTACAAAACGTGAAAAAATATATATTTGGTCAATGGATATAATTAGTTTACAAACCCTAAGGGGTTACCACTTCTTCAAGTCATTTTGAGAAGACTATAGACAATCTCTAATGCTTTCAATCACCAAGATATCATACCACAAGGTTGTACACCCTAACCTACGATAAAATATGTCGGGGCGCAACTAATTGTTTTGTAGATCATAAGACACTAATATTATAAATGTCAATATCTAATTATTTTATTCCATAAAAAAACCAAAGTACATCACCATTCAAATCAATCAATCATCCAACAAGTCAATCAAATATAACACCCAATATTCGAAACCATTTAAATTTATAATTGATATCCTAAAGTTCAATACTATAAGCTTCAAACTTCTACTCATCCAATGCAAGCACCTTCAATATACGTAAAGATATTATATTTGTCAACAAAAATTGTTAAGTGAGCAACACAGGTTTATATATATATATATATATATATATGATTGAGATCGTGTGAGAACTATTTGAAAATTGTGAACTTTGAGAATCATTTTGAAAAAAAAAACTCATCCAAGAAAAAATAATAAAAACAATCTGTAAAGCCCAAAAAATGCAAAAATAAAAGTAAACAACCATAAGTTTATCTAGTATCCCGGTTTAAAAAAATCTCGGTTTTGTTAAATTATACATATATGTATAATATTTAATTTTCAGTTTTAAACATGTATGTCTATATATGTACATACATGTTATTTTTAATACACTTGTACAATTAAGATAAATGATAATATACATATTTGTATATTATGTAACTAAATATTAAATGATAATTTATACATATGTACAATTAAGAGGGATTTTTTTTCTTTTTTTTTTTGAAACAGGGATGCTAGATAAAGGTTTTGTTTTTTTTTTATTTTATAAATATTTTATTAAATATTGCTTGCATTTTTATTAGTGGTAAAAAATTGATTCTCAAAGTTCTCAATTTCAAAAAGTTCTATTAAGATTTTCACCGTAATATATATATATATATAGAGAGAGAGAGAGAGAGGAAGGATTAAAAGAAAACTTAAAACCTCCTAAGATTTATTTTTAATTAAAGATAAAAAAAATATTTTCAATTTTTTTCTTGCATCATGCTTATATTTTGTATCTCTTCACCGAAAAAAATAACAAAAAAGTCGATGTAGTGCACATATGTAATACAGTGCAATATTGTTGTATTACACATGTGCAATAGTGCATATTTTATATATTCAATAGTGTTTAATTGCAAATATCAAATAGTGTGTATTGTATATGTGCAACAATGTTGTATTACATGTTGAAAATATAAAAAAAAAATATTAAAAGTCGATGTAATCCATAAGTGCATTAGTATTGTACTACATATACGCAATAGTGGGTATTCGATATGTGCATTAGTCTTATATTTCACATAGACAAAAATGTGTATCAAATATATGCGATAGTGTTGTATTCTATGCAATACAACACTTTTGTATATATGCAATATACACTATTGCTCATATTCACTACACCGACAAGGTTTTTTTTAACAATATAAGAAGAATGAAAGAAAAAAAACTATAAATATTTAAAAAAAACATAATAATTTTTTATGAGTTTTTAAGTTTTCTTTTTAAGAGTAGTTTTCATTTAAAATCACCCATATATATAAGATACACAAAACAATTCTAACACAATTGCGGTAATGCGGTAATTACTACAACTAATTTAACAAATAATGTCTTTTTATCAAACTCAACGCTGGGATACTCGGACAGCGTATGATCATACTAAATGAGAATGATGCCATAAAACAATAACAATAAAGACATTGCAAATAATCATGTAACAATCAATTAAGCAAAACACAAACACATTAATAGAATTGTGGTTGTGGACTCGCTTAACTAAATTATGTGGTTTTTTGGTACGCATATCACCCCAAAAATAAAAAAATGAAAACGAGGATGTGATTACTCACCTTAGAAAATTTAACGGGTGAGAGGTAATTTAATAAATAAGAAAAATCCTCTTAAGCACGCTAACAAAACCAAACTTGCGACTTTATTCCTAAGCTCGAACAAAATACTTGAATTAATAAAACGTGATCAATCAAACTTCAAATCTTCGGGTTTTTCAATAAAAATAATGAAAAAGTATGTTTTAGCGAGTGGTTCAGTTCATAGTCGATCTGAATATCAATATAAGGTCGGTTTCGGTTTCGACATGTTCAAAACATGATAATTAATATAAGTTGAAGAAAAGTCAGAAGAACTTTCAGATCGTTAGTTAAACGAAAAACCCCAATTAAACAATGCGTAAAGTCTTAAACGAATAAGTTCTAATCGGATGTGAAAATCTCTTCAATCATCGAATTGAAAGATGAGTTTTGAAAAAATATGATGTTTAACAGAAAGTATTCACAACCTTACCTGGAATTTCTTGAAGAACTAGTTGAAATCGAAGAGAGAGGAACAATTGACTTTGAAAGTCAAACATGGATGAACTTGAAGATTAAAGGACCAATTCGTAAATATGAGAGTGTTTTGAGTTGGGGTAACGTTTGAGCAGAAGGTATGAAGGGTTTATATAGTTTTAACCAGTCTTGAGAAAGAAGAAATCGTTTAATTGATAGATGATGGCATGGTAGTGGGTTTTATCGATTACTCAGTAAATTAATGAATTAAGACCCAATCTTGGAGATTAAGTTAGAGTTTTTCATGAAGAATGTCGGTAATTAAGTTATCACAATCTAGAAACTAAACAAATGGGACTAGATTAAGGGGCTAAAATCGGGTTTTAAACATAAAAAATGAGTTTGTTGATCCGATGGTTGGTCGCGCTACATGACAAAGTGAGGGACTCCTCGCCGCGATGTGAAAAGTGTGAGGTAACCTGATTTTTGACTGTCATTGTAGCTCCTGAAATTCCTAAAATGCGACTTTAAGACAAAATAAACGATTTTAAATATTGTTGACATGCTAACGGACGTATAAATATAAAATAAATTAAACACCAATAAATATTGTGAAATGCAAGTTTTATTGATAACGAACGATCCGAATACATTCAGGAACTGGGTAAAACAAAACAAATATGATGCTAAATTGGCGGATGTTACAAAGGCCTTCTACATCATAATCGAAGATTTAACGAAGCCGATGAGCTGCTAATCCGTTGAGTCATTCCCGGGGGTGCAGAGCATTTTATGACTTCATATTTTCTCATTTTTAATACTGAGTTTATTGTAACTGTTAACTGATTATCTATGTTAACTGATGTTTGGTATTATTAAACATTTAGTCAGTTTACGATTATTTATATCTAAATGATTAGTGTTTGTCAATTATTGTGATACTTATTTCGTTAGGTTTGTTGATTACTATTTGTTTAATAAAGTATAAATTTACCCTTGATTGAGTCATGTTGGTGAAGAACCAGCTTTGGATACAAGTGTTGTATGTTAGTGATTGTTGATGCATACGATTATGAGTTATTCAGTTAAAACTAGATTTGTTAGTTGACAGTTAATTTAAATACATGACATGAGAGATTACTAATTGATTAATTCTCGAACCATTAGTGTGGCTTACTTGTCATTATTGTTTACAAATTTGCAAAGAACTCATTTATTCTCAAATCATTGCTAGTGTGTTCATTCTAAATTGTTATTGCATAAATTGATAAACTTCATAATGTTTCAATCTGATTACACTAAAAACTGACCACTTACTTTTCGTGGTTCGATACCCTACTTCCTAACTAATTTAAGGTGAATACAAACACAAATTAAATCTTATTTTTAACCGGTCATTCGAAACCGATCTAATTTTAACTTAATTGCATGATTATTAGAACGAGGGCAAAAAGACAAGAATCATCATTTAAAAAAACATAACTTATTGATGTTCCTTCGATATATTCATCTACGTCATAGCATTCAAATTAGACAAATGTGTAACAAGTATATAATTGAAAACTCTTCTTAGGATTGTGTATATGTATCGAAATTTTCACGGCTTAATTTAAGGGAAAATTCCCATAATAGCCCATTTAAAGAATGTGTTCGAAAATTATCCTCAATAATTCAAGTTTCCAACTTTGTCCCTTTGTTATCTCGTCGCCGACGACATGATAGCGAACACCGACGATGCGTTACTGACACAAATAGGATAATGATACGTGGCCGGAATCTGGCCGGAATAGGTCGTCGACAATGCGTTAGTGGATAATGCATCGCTGCTACCCTACGTTAGCAACATAACGCAATGCTGCTACCCTACGCTACGTTAGCAACATAACACATCGCTGCTACCCTGCGTTACGTATAACATAGGGTTAACGATGCGTTATGTTGCTAACGTAGGGTAGCGGCTGTTTTGGATAAAAATTGACTAAGGGTAATATATCCAAATCTGTTTAGTGAGGTATAGTGCTAACACGACAATAGCGAGTATATAATCGTAATATTGATGAACACAATGATTTGATCACGAGGGAAAAAACCCTTGATTATGATAATCTTACTTCGGTCAAAAATTAACAAGGTAGTCTTTGGTCGAATTGCTTCGGTCAAAGATTAACAAGGTAATCTTTGGTCGGATGGTATGTGATTATTATAACCTCCGGCACAAAAAACCCTCGGACGGTGAAAACTATCACCGTCGACTTTATTAATGATAAAAGGTGGTTACAAGTGTTGTGGAGTTGTTGATCAACGAATGCTATGTGTGAATACAAAATATCTTAGCAGCTAGAATACGTGAGTTTGTGTGTGTTCTAATGTTGATCCCAACTCAGTTTATAAAGAAAATATTATTAACAACAATTCCTAATAATCCGCAAGTCCTCCACTAGTCGCTCCCCATTACTTTGACCACGTGCCATAAGTGTCCAGTAGCGAAATAAGTGGAAGAACAAGTTTAAGAGCCGTTGTTGACAATTAAACATCAATCTTCACGAAGTCGTCCTTTACTAGCTAAGTTCAATGGCGATCCTGAATCCATACTCCAGCTAGAGAATACTCCATGTGGATAATTGATGCAAGCACGCCTTAAAATTGTTATACCTGTCTAACACATCACCATACTAAACTCAATAATTAGTAAATAAATAATACCGAGGATCATTGATCATTTATAACCTGTTACATATCTCAAGGATAATCTATCCATAAGATAGTTAAGGATTAATGATCCTCAGCATAAAATTCATGCCCTAATAATTGCCCCCAAAATGGCGGGTGATTGTGTAAAACAACTGTCATTTTGAATTTCAAAATTCCTGCAAAAAGGAAGGTGATTAGACGTGTGTCAGGCGGTTAATATCGATAAGCCATAATTATACGCCGCCTATATATGAGATAATTATAATCTTCTTATAATCCACATATTCAAGCGTCTTCAAGGTATCCTTCTTTCTCTTATCTTATTCTCTTTCAACATGTCGACTGTTTTTGTATCCTCTTCTTCTTCTCTTAATCATTCCGACCCTGACGATCTTTACTCGCAAGGCATTCTTCAAGCCCCCTCTTCCGAGGTCTGTAAGTTTATAGACCCAGAAATCGACGAAATCCGTTCATACTATCCAGCCAACACTATTTTTCGATCCTTCGATTCTTTAGCCCGTAGTAACAGTATCTCGAAAAACTGGGTTTGCTTTCCAGCCCAACCTTTCCTGATTGGTTATAAATATCCTTTTCCTGACCTAACCCAAAGGTTTTTTACCTTAATGGGAATTTGTTATATCCAAACCATGCCTATGTTGTGGAGAGTTCTTCATACCATAGAGAGGATAATCGAGGAAGAGGGTGTTGAGTTCGGCCTGGCAGAGTTATCATTCCTCTACAATCTGGTCACCCATGGTTCCAAACGTTTCGTCTTCAAGTCAAAACCCCACCAAGATGTTCCCATCTCCAAAGTTACTTTGAGTGATACCCTCTAGAAGAACCAATTTTTCTTTGTAAAAAGGGATTCCATTCCGGGTGGAACTAACCTTCCCAAAAAGTGGATACCAAAGGGTAAGATCTAGGATCCTTAGGAAACTAAGGTAGGATACTATATTCTTTTGCTCATATTTTTCATTGCTTGTGTAGTTGAAAACTTTGATCTGCTGTCTGACCTACCTGGAGTCGAAGATAGAGTGAAGAAGTTCCTTTCAAGCCAAGTTCATTGAAGCTTTTCAAGAGTCAAACTCAGAGTTAATCATGTCAAGTAAGAGTAATAATTTTAAATATTGAAAAGAGAAATGTCAGAAAACTTATCTATGAATTACTATTTACAGGTGTTCAAAGGTCAGGAAAGTCTGCTTCCAAGTTCTCCCTCGAGGATATAGATTGCATGTTCACCAAGAAGGATACCACCAAACTAACTCCAACTTCCGAACCTCGTCCAAGCACAACCCGAGCCAAGTCAGGAGCTAAGACGAAGAAGAGTTCAGATCCAGAGAACCCCTTTGACACTGAGAAACAGATCCTGGAAATGCTTTCGACTGTAAGGATCCTTTATTCTTCCAGTTCTTATTATCCAAGTGTCCTCCTAAGCTTATTCCGCTTTCTTTTATAGGTTATCAATTCTGCTCGAAGCCATTATGAGAAGACTGTTGGAGAGTATGAAGAGACCCTTGCTGCGATGAGATCTATGGCTGCTGCTAAGGATAAGGCCCTCTCCAAGATGACCAAGGAGAATAGACAGATAGAGGAGCATGCTGCCACACTAGCAGTCCATATGCAGGACAAGATCAACCAGGCTACCGAAGAGACACAGGTCTGGGCAGCCAAGTCGGTTCTCCAAGCAAGAATCAAATTGGTGACTGAGGCCAATGATCCGTCCTTCGACAAATCTTCATGGGAAATCAAGAAGTGGCAACAGGCTTTGATTGAATTGAGTGGAGGCGAGGGTGAAGCTGAAGGTGAGATGGTTGATGCAGGTGAAGCAGGAACAAGCGGTGTGAAGGGTTAGGATGAAGCGGAAGGTGGCCATAAGGAAACGGTGGAGGTTGGAGCAACTGCATAAATGGGCGATGAAGGATGAAGAAGACAAGGCCTGAGCCCATTTTTTTTATTTTGTGTTGATGTTTTCTTGAACAATTATCCTGGTTTGTAATAAACAGTAGTAGCTAGGATAAAGGATCCATGATCCTTAAAACAATTTGCGGGGGTGACAAAGGTGGAGGGATCCTCTGTTTGTGGGGATGAAGCCTTTGTTGCTCCTGTTTTTATTTTTCCTGCACTTCATGAACGGTTAGTAGTACTCCCTTAACCCGGATGGATGGTCCATCTTTTACATGGTGAAGTCCGGGTTAAGAATTTTGGATAAGTCCTGGTGACTTATTTTAATTAATATAAATCTTTTAGATATTTACCTGTCATTTATTTTAAACGTTTGTTTGAAATAACTTTAGTAATTTAGAAAAATGAACTTAAGTAAGAAACTTTAAGATAAATGATCCTTAGGAAAATAATTAAGATAAAGTATTCTTAGAGAACAAACTTTAGGATAAGATATCCATAAAAATCGGTAAAAGCTTTTATAACAGATTATCTTTAACGAAGTGACCCTAAAAATGTTTAATATTATTGCAATTGTGACAATAAAAATTTATTAATAGGAATCATACCAGAAGGTCTAGATAGACCTGAGTTACCATAAGAACTGAACCTTTAGTGATCCTTTTAGGATTTTGGATCCTTAGAATTTTGTCTTCATGAAAAACTTAGTAAATCTGTTGCAAACAACTCATAATATTAATTGGGATTAAACCCATCAAGCTGGGGACAAGCCCATAAAATAACTGGGGACAAGCCCGTGCAACTGGGGACAAGCCCGTGTATTGGGGACAAGCCCAAAACTGGGGACGAGCCCAAAACTTGGGACGAGCCCAAAACTCGGGACAAGCCCAAAACTGGGGACAAGCCCAAAACTGGGATAACGTGAAAACGTTATAAACCTTAGCTAACATGAAAATGTTAGAAACCTTTGTCTTGAGATAACGTGAAACGTTATAAACCGGTGGTATGGTACGTCTACCATAAATCTTATGATCCTCCATATAGCCGAAGACAACGAAATTGTCAACCACTAAGCGTGTACTGGTCCCGCTGCCCTGGACTATACGTTGGATAACGTGCGCTCCAGGCGAGAGTGTATAAACTCTATTTATAAGAAATGTGAAAACCTTTAAACCTTAGAGGATATGACCATCAGGGATCATATCCAAACGTGGGCTAGGCCAAGGGAAATAGTATAGTAACTTGAACGCAAAAGAAAGGTGGCCAACCTCTTGATCATTACAAATCTTGATAATATCCTGCATTGATATTTAAAACTTGGAAGGAACAAAATATTAAGAATACGTTATCCTTAAATTAATAATAAGAAATTGAAAAGGAAAAGTAATCAGATAGGTATTACCAATTTTGGGGATCCTTGATCCTTTAAGGATAACATATCCTCTCAAGATACTGGATCCTGATCAGAAAAAGTACTTCTTGAGGTGGACAACATTCCATGCCCTTGGTAATCTATTGCCTTCCATTGTGAGCAAATGAAATGCCCCCTTTCCTGCCTCCGACTCGATCTGATAAGGTCCTTCCCATTTGGGTGCTAACTTTGTAGGTTCCCAGCCGGATCTACACATGAGTATCTCGTAACACGAGGGTTCGGAATCCCCACGTAATACGTTTCGAGCGTAAGATATATAATACGTTGAGACGATACACAAACACACGTTACAATACTAATAAACACGTTGTATTGCAACTCTTCAACACGTGATCTCGAATATCATTTACACGTACTGCCCAAAAAAAAAATTCTAAACAAGCCGAAGTTAGGCATATATAGGCCTCGACAACTTCGCCTAACAGACTAGGCGAAGTTGTCTTAACTTCGCTTGTCCACAAGTTCGCTTACATCAGGCGAACTTGTGTGATGCCATATCTAAAACCAAAACAACCAATCTAACACGATTACAGACACATACAAAACACTAGATACTGAACTACTGACATTATGCACCAACAGACTCCCCATTGGCAGTAGCTTCATATCTCTATCTTCATTCACGTGTCTAGTAATCCCCAAAATCTCGTGTCACCCGTCTTCAAGCATGAACGCCCTGTCTAACACAAACAGAGACCACTCTCTGGTACTTCTTGGCTTCATCTTTCCATGCAGGAATATAAAATATCTTCTTATCGTTTAGCACCTGCAAGTCAGCTTGAGACAAGTTTACCAAGTGCATGGGATCATACACTCTCAGAACTTCTTGTTAATCTTCATCTTCCATAACCGCTTCAGCTGTTTGGCTATCAACATACCACCACTTTAGATTCTTTAAAACATCCTTGGGCATTGTCTTCATCGGCACTTCTTCCAATAGTTACGTCATATTTAATGTCGGGTACATGAATTACCATAGTAATTATACGAGAATACATGATTCACTGTATTGATTGTACGTGAATATATAATTCATCGTATTGAATATGCGATTAATCGATCGATAGTTATTGAAACCCGAACGAATCGAGGGTTCAATTATAGACGATATCTACAATATTTAGTGATTTTACGAAGCATTAATGCTTCGGGATAAGTAAAGTACGGCACAGAAAAAGAATTTCGATTTAATGGTACGTCGGTACATTAAACGAAACCTTCAATACCAAACCGAGCAAGAGATGATCGATCAAGCCGAAAAAGATGCGCAATAATTAATAATATGATGTTTTAAGTTAATAAATGTCATGGTTTATGTTTTTAAAGTTTTTAAATCTGGTTTTATATAAATTTCATTTTTAAGCCGAAAAACGACCGTTTTAGCCTCGTTTTAAGCCGAATTAAACATTTAACCGAAAATCGAACTGAACCAGATTATCCAAAACATTATCCGGATTGCGGAAATCCAATTGTATGGCTAGAATTGAAAGAGGTGGGTCCCACCCCACCCCCCTCATATTCCGATCGGACTAGGGTACTCCCTTACCCTTCATTTTATTTTTTTTACAAAGCATTCCAACATTATCCATCTTTCTCTCAACAATTTCATCAAAAAACCGAGAATTGTAGCAAAAACAACGAGGTAAAGATCGAGTTATATTCGTTTTCATCTTCGTTTCTTGAGTTTGTTTGCAAGAAAATGAGGTTTCAAAGATGAAAACCGATTCTTGCATGATCAAGTGATGTATACAGGTTATACAAGGGATCTTGGTCCAAGAAGGGAGTTAAACGAACCAAAAACGAAATTTTACGGTTTAAATCTTTGTTTTGAATCATAACCGAAACTATAGTGTAAGAGGCTTGATCGTGAGTGTAACTTGCTTGGTATTGTGGTATGTTGGTTGTAGGTTCTGTATTTAGTAAGGCGGAAAAACGAGTTTGTAGCTTGTAGTGGCGGAGATCGAAAGGTATATTCGGTTTATGTTCGGTTTTGGAGTTTTTAGACAGATTGTTGATGGTTTATAGTTAGGTCATGAAATTTTACAGAGGTGTTAAATACATGAAAATATGAGTTTTGTGAATTTTTGATAATTTTTGGACAAAGGATGAATATTTGGTGAATTTAATGCTCGGTTTTGGCCAAAATTGGTGAAAAATAGTTAAATATCATGAAAAATTCTGGAAAATTGCAGATAAGCTTTTATAACATGTATAAGTCACACACAAAATTTTAGGTCAGTTGAAGAAGTCTAAGTAGGCTTTTCGGTTAAACGAGTTCTAGGGTTTTCTAGCTCGGTTTTAGTCAAAATGGCATGTATAAGGAGATTTTGGTTCTGGAAAATTACAGGGGACTATGTGGATGGCAGGGGACATCCAGGAAAAATTTGGGATTTTTCTAAGATCGTTTGGTATTTACGACATATTTAGTGTTTAAATGGTGTTTAAAAATAGATAAATAAATTTTAAATATAAAACTTAATTCTGGAAATATTTTATTAAATTCCCCACTGTCAAAAAGTGATTTGTTCAAAATTTCAAGATCCGAGGTTAAACGGATAATTATTTGTGCTAAAAAGAAAATAAAAACAACTTTTAAAGCTTAAAACGCGTAAACCGGTAAAGTTCGCTTAAACGAACTGACTGGTGTATAAAAACCCTAAAAATGAACTATTTTCATATAACTGAGTTAAATGTAAATCATCCGAAAATAATTCGGATGATTTGAGTAATTTTAACCTATTTAACAGTTTCCGGTACACTAAAGACGGAAACGGGTCCCGCGGCCAATCTGGGCGTCTAAACCGAGCTCAAATTTCACAACTTTAATTAAATTATCAGTCAACCACTACTTTCGGGTCGTGTGTGACCAAACTCATTTTTTAAACGTAAAAACGGATAACCGTGCTAGGCACGCAAAACGAGAAAAACGACTAATAGTAATTGTGACCATGGAACTCTAAACGATATCACAATCTGAGTTCGGAGAAGTGTTTCTGGGTTAACATTGCCCCCGGAACGGGTACAGTACTGGGTTAACAGTGCCCCCAGATGTACTGGTTGATACGGTTAAAGGTTATATAAACAATAATTGTATAATAACGATCGTAGGGATCATATTACAGATTGGACGTGTTAACTGTTAATGATTGTTGTTACCTGCTTGCATGTGCTAAGGTGAGTTTCACGAGCCCCTTTTTCTGAATTGTTTTCAAATATTTTATCGGGGCGGAAGCATGTTACTACTGAAAAGTTTAAGTACATACTGAACGCATGGATTTGCGTGGATTTATATATATATATTTTATTGTACGGGAATCGTACGGAAATGTACTAAGATGGTAATTGTCTGAGTTGCTAACATTCTAAGGCCCCGGAACACGAGTGATTAACTGAAAGCCGGTAGAGTGTGGATAGTACTATTGGTCTGACAAACCCAACTGGTCCGGCATGGATTTGCTGATGTTTCCCAGCCAGTTGCACATGTCTATTTTGTTGTTATTTATTTTGCTATGTAATGTTAGACATAGCGGTTTGGGCAGTTTCGTGGGCGGGGGATATGCCACGGGTCCGTGGGCGGGGGATATGCCACGGGGGTTGTGTGTGATAGTCAGAGGTTTCACTTGTGGGCTCAGCATAATTACATCGATAATATTATATTTTGATAATGGTTTATCATGGTTTACTCGAATTGTGAAACTCACCAACTATTCGTAGTTGACCCGTTTTCTCACATGCTTTTCAGGTACAACTAAGATGAAGTGATTGCTTACGTGCTAAGTGCTTGATGTGTGTAAGATTTGCGTGCTGGATGTTAGGATACATTATAATAAATAGAATTATGTATCGTATTGTATGATGTGTGTATCACCTAGACGGTAATGAAATACGAGATAATGTAATTTTGAAGTATATTAATGCATTCAGTTTTCTTTATAAACAATGTGGTTGATATCAGAGGCGTCTGTTGCATCCTGTTTACGTTTCCGCTGCGGTTACGGGGTGTTACAAAACTTGGTATCAGAGCCATTGGTTATAAAGATTTAGGATGTCTTTAAAAGATACCTAAAATATAACCAGTAGCTCAAGTATTATAGGATCTGAATATCAACTAATAATTTATAGTGGCGAGATCTGGATGAACTTGTATGGACAAGTGAGTTATTATGGTCCGGAACATAATAACAGACTTGTCCGCACGAGGGAATTCAGGGGAAGTCACGGGGTACGTTAATAGGTAAAAATGGCAACATATGTGTAAAGTATATAATATTATTTATGTGTGCTAATGTGTATATATATATATATATGTACGTATCTTGTGGGTACATGTATTGAGAAAAATGACCCGGATAAGGAACCGGGGGATGAAATAATAAAAGTACTAAGGATGCTGAAATTCCTAGAGCATCGGTTGATGATAAGTCTGACTTATCGGGCCATAGTTATGATAGTACCAAGTTAGATCTCCCGTTTGACATTAACCAGAAATATCTAGTAACTGTCACTCCCAACCGGAATTAATAAATCCCTTACCCTACCAACACCGGTACCGTATATCTTAATAATCCCCTATGTTCACCCGAACCGCCGACCCTCACGTACGGACGGACCTATACGTGAACCCATTCTTATTCCGTTAAAAAAAAAAATTTGATAATAAATGAGCAGATAAAAATAATATAAAGAAATATATATATATGGATTTCTCACTCTCAAACACATGAGTCATACCACCTCCAGATCGAGAATTACCGATTTTAGCGAACCTAGAACGCCTGAGGACATTGACTGAACAAGTGATAGAGTTTCCCATAATAGTAATTGATAATATTTGAAGGCAACATGGATTGCACGATTACCTTGAACCTTGCAACTCCCTATGTTATCCTTACATCCGTTAGATGCCTATACCCATGTATACTCGAATAGAATGATTACCCATACACAAAGAGGTGTTGGAATCATTATAGCATAGTTGGTTATTCGTTCGAAGGTGGTATACCGTGTATGCCGGATATACGAATAGACACGGATATTATAACTCCATGGTACGTAATCGTTTGGTGCTCACGGTGAGCATGTATCGGTTATGCTGACATGCAGAAGGATATTGAAATCAAGCATATTAAAACATTAATCTCTGTTGGGAAAGATTTATATGTCAGTTGGTGACAAGGGTTATGAAACATATTTAAACGTTAACCGACGTCAGGTTAAGTCCATATGTTATTATATTTGTGGGACATATATACTAGATACTGTTATGTGTAATATGTATGATAATATTTGGTGTGTATGTGTATCTGCTGTTATGATTGAGCTGGTAACGAGTTATACGGTGAGATTAGTATTGATTACTGCGTACGGGATGAGTACGGCAGAATGACATAAAAAGAATAACTCCAATGATGGAGATTGATATGATTCAGTTGGTTGCTCAAAATGATACCGAATGTCGTATCACATATCACTGCTAGTGTTGATGCAAATGTGATCGCAGAATTATAGATCGAGCAATCACATGAATATGAATATTTCAATTCTTAGTGGTATTACTAAGAGTGATAATGTCCCACCGAATACTATTATGACTACAAGTATTAGTTATAAACTAAACATGAATAGTAGTCGTAATGAATTAGATCCGGTATGAAGGACATGTTTATCGGTTGTGTTAAGGGGATTATTAAAAGTTTATTGATGGTAAAGGGAGGAATAGATTAGCGAGTGGATAGAAAAGATTGAAATGGTTAAGGATATTGGTAAGAGTCTAGAACATTGTGTAGTGAAATATGCTACAGATATGTTGGTAGATTATGTTGTATCGTGATGGAACACGATGATACAAAATTATAGTTAGAAAATTATTGCTCAGATGATATGGTCAGGATTTAAAATTCTTGTGCTAGAGCACTTTTATTCGAGTAATTAAACTCAGAGATTGGAAACTGAGCTATGAAAGATAGAAATGTTGTGTGCTGATCACTTAGAACACGCTAATCGTTTGAAGGAATTGTCATGTCTGGTAACATGGCTAATTACTCCTGAAACTAAGCGAAGTGAGCACTATATTGGGGTCTAACTCCATCGATAAGGAGTATAGTCAACCCTGTAAAATATACAACCTTTGGAAGGGTTGTGTCACAAGCCAGCATTGCTATATTTGACTTTATGGGAAGCGGAATGGAAGGACGTTAGGTGAGACGTCGAGTGTTAAAGAAGAGAAATGATAAAGGTATAGTGCAAAATAGACTTGTGAATAAGTAGGTATGCCCTACAACCCAGAATTATACTAAGACTAGTTCTGGTGTGAAAACATGAACCGCATAAAGGGTCCTTCCCGAAATGTGGAAAATATGGTTATCGGCAGGAAGAAGAATGTCGAGTGATAGTAGGCCACAGGTGTGGTAAAGATGGACGTAATGCCCCAATTGTAGAACCAATTGAAGCCAGGTGAACCGGCAACCCCAACCCATTCCTGTACAACCACTCCGAACCCAACAACTTCAATAACAATCCATCCAAAGAGATCAAATTATGCCAAACAGTTGTACTTGCTATGAATGTGGCAGTACAGAACGTTTCGAGGGAAATTGCCCAAAGTTGAACCAAGGTATCGTTGGAAGACGAACCTCATGACAAGCATCAACCTCTGATCAAGCAAGGAGCCGTGCTTTTGTGAGTAATTCGAATAAAGCACGTCATGATCCAAAGGTGGTATTAAGTATGTTGTAGTTTTAAATCAATAGGCTTCAGTGATGTTTTTACGGTCGTCGATAGAAGTTAATTCCTGTTAACCTCCTATCATTTGAAAAGATACCGATTAGTGAAACTATAGAACCCTATACTGTAGAATCGCTAACGGTGAATCCCTAATGGTTAACTAAATTGTTCGGAATTGTCCTATTATTCTGAACGATTAACCTTTCCTTATTGACCTACGACCAGTAAAGTTAAGAAGTTTTGACGTAATAGTTAACATGGATTGGCTAACTCAACATGAAGCTGAAATCAAATATGAAAAGAAGATGATTAGAAACTCTCTTTCGGACGATGAAGTGATTAGATACAGAGAAAAGTGTACAGTATTATGTTACCACTCTAATCTCATCTTGAGATGGTATAATATTTACGTCAAGAAGACGTGGTGTATTTAACAAACGTGATTGCCAAAGATTTAAAAGAAAACATATAGAAGATATCCTGGTGGTACGCGAATTTCCACAAGTTCTCCCAGAAGAACTTCCTGGGTTACCGCCAACCCGACAGGTCGAATTCAGAATCGATTTAATACCTCAAGCTGGCACTGTTGCTAAAGCATCTTACCGACTTGCACCAACTGAAATGCAAGAATTATTGGATAAGGTTTTATACGATCTGGTTAGTCACCATGGGGTGCACCAGTGTTATTTGGGAAATGAAGGACGGAAGTGTTAGGATATGTATTGATTAGGGAGAATTGAATAAGGTGACGATCATGAATAGGTATTCACTTCTTCGAAGTAAATGATCTATTTAACCAACTGCAAGGGGCGGTTTATTTTTAGAAAATTGATCTTAGATATAGTTATCACCAAATGAAAAATCCAAGAGGAGGACGTTGCAACAACAGCGTTTCGGACTCGCTACGGCCATTACGAGTTCTTAGTTATGCCTTTCAGGCTAACAAATGCGCCGGCAGTGTTCATGGAACTCATGAACCGAGTCTGTAAACTTTACTTTGACAAATTTGTCATGGCATTCATTGATGATATTTTGATATATTTGCAACGTAAAGAAGAGCACGAACGACGTTTAAGGAAAATTATGGAAGTGTTAAAGCAAGAGGAGTTGTACGCGAAGTTTTCGAAAGGTGATTTTGAATATAGAAAGCATAATCCCTTGGTCATGTTGTAAAGCAACAAGGATTTCACATAGATCCAAATAAGATAGAAACAATTAAAATTGGTAGTCACCCAAGGCGCCAAAGGAAATGCGCAAATTTTTAGGACTAGCCGGAGACTATCAGCGGTTTAGTGAAGATTTTTTAGCATTACCCAACTCATAATCCTTTGTACGACGCAAATGTACAAATTTTATAGATGATAAGAGATCGCAGTCTCATATTCATCGAAGATGGGTCGAGTTGTTAAGCGATTATGACTGTGACATCCGTTATCACCCCGGCAAGGCTAACGTCTTAGCCGATGCCTTGAGTAGGAAAGATCGGGCTAAGCCATTGCGAGTGCGAGCGCTGGGGATGATAGTCCAGTCGAACCTTTCGGACCTGTTTCGAGTCGCTCAACGTGAGGCGTTGAAGGAGGAACAATTGGAAAAGGAGGGACTTTACGGCAATGAGAAGAATTTCGAACAGCGCGGGGACGAAATTCTCCATTTCAAAAATCGGGTTTGGATCCCGACCCTCCATGACTTTCGTGATTGAATCATGGACTAAGCGCATAAATCGAAATATTCCAGACATCCGGGATCGGATTAGACTATTGACGATATGAATATCTGGAAGGATTTTATTAATGGCGGAGTTTGGAGAAAGATATGGTTACGTATGTTGGTGAATATTTAAGTCATGCAAGAGATAAGGCTGCACACCGAAAACCCTAGGGAACGTCACAACGACAGAAAATTCGCCAATGTTAGTGGGAATAAATTACAATGGATTCGGGACGCAAATTCCCAAGATGTATCGAAGGCATGATGTAAATTTGGGTAATCGCGGATCGATTAACCAATCCTCGCATTTCATCCCAATCCATGACGATTACCACAATGAATTCTTGCCCAAATTCATGATGGTGAAATGGTATCTCGTCGTGGAGTACCATTTTCAATTATCTCAGATCGAAATAGTCATTCTACTTCCATTATTGGAAGGCGGGGAAGGAAGCATCGAGAGCTTGAAGCTTTCTATGGGTGAAGTAATTATCACCAATTTGTTAAATTGAAAATGGGCGTCAATCAAGCCATAAGATTTGAATTGATTCGAGAAACAACCAATCGGATCTATAATATTTAAGATAAGTTGAAAGCAGCGCGAGATTGGTAAAGGATTTATGCCAACATTCATAGGAAACCATTGTCACTGGAAAGAGGTGACAAGGAATTTTTAAGGCATCACCTTAGAGAGGTGATATGAGGTTTGGCAAAACCGAAAATAGCTCCTTAATATATTGAACCTCATAAGACTATCTCCATGATTGGTCATTTAGTTTATCGATTAAAGTACTCCAGGGGCTAGGTACTATACATGATGTTTTGCCATGTATACGGATTGAAAAGTACCTAAGCGATGAGGCAACGAAAGTACTAGTAGTGGAGGTACTCATAGAAAACATGTTTGATATCATAAATAATTCCGTAGAGATAGTAGACGGGAAAACTAAACAGTTTGGACACACCAATCTTTACTGATTAAGATTAAGTGGAATTCACAGCGAGGGTGAATTCTGAAGGAAAAACCCCCACCTTTCTTTCGGAAGGGGATAGTGGACGTGTAAAATTTCGAGGACGAAATTTCTTAACGGGGGGAGAATGTAACGATTCCGACGAAACCCGGTATACCCTAACCGGGAGACAATAGTTACGTCATATTTAATGTCGGGTACATGAATTACCATAGTAATTATACGAGAATACATGATTCACTGTATTGATTGTACGTGAATATATAATTCATCGTATTGAATATGCGATTAATCGATCGATAGTTATTGAAACCCGAACGAATCGAGGGTTCAATTATAGACGATATCCACAATATTTAGTGATTTTACGAAGCATTAATGCTTCGGGATAAGTAAAGTACGGCACAGAAAAAGAATTTCGATTTAATGGTAAGTTGGTACATTAAACGACACCTTCAATACCAAATTGAGCAAGAGATGATCGATCAAGCCGAAAAAGATGCGCAATAATTAATAATATGATATTTTAAGTTAATAAATGTCATGGTTTAAGTTTTTAAAGTTTTTAAATCTGGTTTTATATAAATTTCATTTTTAAGCCGAAAAACGACCGTTTTAGCCTCGTTTTAAGCCGAATTAAACATTTAACCGAAAATCGAACTGAACCAGATTATCCAAAACATTATCCGGATTGCGGAAATCCAATTGTGTGGCTAGAATTGAAAGAGGTGGGTCCCACCCCACCCCACCCCCCTCATATTCCGATAGGACTAGGGTACTCCCTTACCCTTCATTTTATTTTTTTTTACAAAGCATTCCAACATTATCCATCTTTCTCTCAACAATTTCATCAAAAAACCGAGAATTGTAGCAAAAACAACGAGGTAAAGATCGAGTTATATTCGTTTTCATCTTCGTTTCTTGAGTTTGTTTGCAAGAAAATGAGGTTTCAAAGATGAAAACCGATTCTTGCATGATCAAGTGATGTATACGGGTTATACAAGGGATCTTGGTCCAAGAAGGGAGTTAAACGAACCAAAAACGAATTTTTACGGTTTAAATCTTTGTTTTTGAATCATAACCGAAACTACAGTGTAAGAGGCTTGATCAAGAGTGTAACTTGCTTGGTATTGTGGTATGTTGGTTGTAGGTTCTGTATTTAGTAAGGCGGAAAAACGAGTTTGTAGCTTGTAGTGGCGGAGATCGAAAGGTATATTCGGTTTATGTTCGGTTTTGGAGTTTTTAGACAGATTGTTGATGGTTTATAGTTAGGTCATGAAATTTTACAAAGGTGTTAAATACATTAAAATATGAGTTTTGTGAATTTTTGATAATTTTTGGACAAAGGATGAATATTTGGTGAATTTAATGCTCGGTTTTGGCCAAAATTGGTGAAAAATAGTTAAATATCATGAAAAATTCTGGAAAATTGCAGATAAGCTTTTTATAACATGTATAAGTCACACACAAAATTTTAGGTCAGTTGGAGAAGTCTAAGTAGGCTTTTCGGTTAAACGAGTTCTAGGGTTTTCTAGCTCGGTTTTAGTCAAAATGGCATGTATAAGAAGATTTTGGTTCTGGAAAATTACAGGGGACTATGTGGATAGCAGGGGACATCCAGGAAAAATTTGGGATTTTTCTATGATCGTTTGGTATTTACGACATATTTAGTGTTTAAATGGTGTTTAAAAATAGATAAATAAATTTTAAATATAAAACTTAATTCTGGAAATATTTTATTAAATTCCCCACTGTCAAAAAGTGATTTGTTCAAAATTTCAAGATCCGAGGTTAAACGGATAATTATTTGTGCTAAAAAGAAAATAAAAACAACTTTTAAAGCTTAAAACGCGTAAACCGGTAAAGTTCGCTTAAACGAACTGACTGGTGTATAAAAACCCTAAAAATGAACTATTTTCATATAACTGAGTTAAATGTAAATCATCCGAAAATAATTCGGATGATTTGAGTAATTTTAACCTATTTAACAGTTTCCGGTACACTAAAGACGGAAACGGGTCCCGCGGCCAATCGGGGCGTCTAAACCGAGCTCAAATTTCACAACTTTAATTAAATTATTAGTCAACCACTACTTTCGGGTCGTGTGTGACCAAACTCATTTTTTAAACGTAAAAACGGATAACCGTGCTAGGCACTCAAAACGAGAAAAACGACTAATAGTAATTGTGACCATGGAACTCTAAACGATATCACAATCTGAGTCCGGAGAAGTGTTTCTGGGTTAACATTGCTCCCGGAACGGGTACAGTACTGGGTTAACAGTGCCCCCAGATGTACCGGTTGATACGGTTAAAGGTTATATAAACAATAATTGTATAATAACGATCGTAGGGATCATATTACAGATTTGACGTGTTAACTGTTAATGATTGTTGTTACCTGCTTGCATGTGCTAAGGTGAGTTTCACGAGCCCTTTTTTCTGAATTGTTTTCAAATATTTTATCGGGGCGGAAGCATGTTACTACTGAAATGTTTAAGTACATACTGAACGCATGGATTTGCGTGGATTTATATATATATATATTTTATTGTACGGGAATCGTACGGAAATGTACTAAGATGGTAATTGTCTGAGTTGTTAACATTCTAAGGCCCCGGAACACGAGTGATTAACTGAAAGCCGGTAGAGTGTGGATAGTACTATTGGTCTAACAAACCCAACTGGTCCGGCATGGATTTGCTGATGTTTCCCAGCCAGTTGCACATGTCTATTTTGTTGTTATTTATTTTGCTATGTAATGTTAGACATAGCGGTTTGGGGCAGTTTCGTGGGCGGGGGATATGCCACGGGTCCGTGGGCGGGGGATATGCCACGGGGGTTGTGTGTGATAGTCAGAGGTTTCACTTGTGGGCTCAGCATAATTACATCGATAATATTATATTTTGATAATGGTTTATCATGGTTTACTCGAATTGTGAAACTCACCAACTATTCGTAGTTGACCCGTTTTCTCACATGCTTTTCAGGTACAACTAAGATGAAGTGATTGCTTACGTGCTAAGTGCTTGATGTGTGTAAGATTTGCATGCTGGATGTTAGGATACATTATAATAAATAGAATTATGTATCGTATTGTATGATGTGTGTATCACCTAGACGGTAATGAAATACGAGATAATGTAATTTTGAAGTATATTAATGCATTCAGATTTCTTTATAAACAATGTGGTTGATATCAGAGGCGTATGTTGCATCCCGTTTACGTTTCCGTTGTGCTTACGGGGTGTTACATGTACTATATTAAACATTTCGAAGGATTTTGCTAATTCCTTTACAATTTCTAAATATTTGTTCATATTTTCACCTTTTACGGTATAAGAACCGTTAAAGTGGTTAGTAATGAGTAAAGAATCCATATAAACTTGAAGATACCTGATCCTCATACTTTTGGCTAAAAGTAAACCTTCTATGAGTGCTTCGTATTCTGCCTCATTGTTGGTAGCTTGAAATGCACATGCAATGGACTGGGGTATTATGTCCCCCTGTGGCGATTTCAGTAGTATGCCCAATCCCGTTCCTCTTACGTTGGATGCTCCATCTGTGAAGAAGATCCAAGGATCCTTGGTTACATCTAGTTGCTGAACCTCTAGGTCGGCTTCTTTCTGCATGTCACTGTTGAAATCAGCCACAAAGTCTGCGGGTGCCTGTGACTTGATAGCTATCCTAGGCTCATACTGAATGTTGTATGCACTCAGTTTTACAGCCCACTTAGCCGTTCTACCTGACAATTCTGGCTTTCTAAGAACATTCTTAACAGGATAATTAGTTTTCAAAATAATAGTATGAGTCTCAAAATAATGTCTTAATTTAGTAGAAGCCATAATTAAAGCAAGAATTAATTTTTCAAGGTGAGAGTACCTGGCTTCTGCATCTAACAGACTCTTACTTACATAATATAAAGGGTGTTGTTCACCTTCATGATCCTTGACGAGAACAGCACTCACTGCATTACCTGAAACTGCTAGGTATAAAAAGGATTCTCCATCCATAGGCTTCATCAGGGATGGAGCTGAGGATAAGTAATCCTTCAAGGATTTAAGCGTAGTCTCATGCTTTTCTGTCCATTCGAACTTCTTATTCTTTCTAAGAATATCATAGAAATCTTTACATTTCTCGGAGGATCTTGAGATGAATCGGTTGAGTGCAGCTATTCTTCCCGTTAGTCTTTGGACATCCTTGGCGTTTGCAGGCGACTTTAGGTTGATGATGGCTTCAATCTGCTCTGGGCTTGCTTCAATTCCTCTTTTAGTCACCATATACCCAGATACTTTCCAGCCTTAACACCAAAGTGGCATTTTGACGGATTCAGTTTCATGTTATATTGGTCAAGTATATTGAAAGCTTTTTCAAGATCTCTGAGGTGATCCTCAGCCTTCTTTGATTTCACCACCATGTCGTCTATGTAGACTTCCATGGTTTTGCCTAGCTGATCCTTGAACATCATGTTGACCAGTCTTTGGTATGTTTCCCCTGCATTCCTTAGTCCAAATGGCATAGCAAGATAACAATATATGCCGGTAGGAGTCATGAATTCAGTATCCTCCTGATCAGATGGTTCCATCTGAATTTGTTGAAATCCAGAGGAAGCATCCATGAAGGTAAGCATTTCATGTCCTATCGTTGCATCAACCATGGAGTCTATATGTGGTTACGGGAAAGGATACTTGGGACATGCCTTGTTTAAATCTGTAAAGTCAACGCATACCCTCCACTTTCCATTCTTTTTTGAAACTACAACCACGTTAGCCAACCATTAAGGATACTGAACCTCTCTGATCATATAGCCTTAAGAAGTTTTTCAACTTCTTCTTGTATGATCTTGTTCCTCTTAGGAGAGAATTTCCTTTGATTCTGATGGACGGGTTTAATAGATAGATCAAGGCCGAGTTTATGAGTGATTACCTCCTTTGAAATACCTGTCATATCTGAATGTTTGAAGGCAAAGGTGGATTTTCTTCGTGCTAAGAAGGATACCAAATCCTCCTTGATCTTACTGGGGATACTGGATCCTAGGAACACCTTTATATCTGGATCCTCGGGGTCCAAGGATACTTCCTTTAATTCTTTCTCCCGGGCTTCCAGCACATCCCTAGGATGTTGTTGTGGTTGTTATGCTATAGTCTGCTTGGCTGTTGGCTTCATTGATGAGGAATAATAATTCCTGGCATCCGCTTGATCACCAACTATCTTCACAACTCCCCATGGGGTAGGTAGTTTGATGCATCGGTGGTAAGTTGAGGCCACCGCCTTCATTCCATGCAGCCAGGGCCTACCTAAAATGACATTACAACAAGAAAGGTTATCAATAACGCAGAATTTTTGATATGAATTCAACCCTTCTATATAAATTGGCAGGTTGATGTCTTCTTAGTTTCTCTGCTGAATCCGACTAGTACTAATGTTCTTGGGATGATATCGGAATCTGGAATGTTCATTTTCATGAGGACATCGTGCTGGATAATGTTGACTGAGCTTCCACTGTCCACTAGGATCTTGCGTACATAGTGGTTAGCGATAAATAAAGTAATAATTAAAGCATCATGGTGAGGATCCTGGATGTTCAGTTTATCTTCTTCATCGAAGAAGATCCTTTTATCTGTCGTCAAAGTGGTGGATACTATTGGTCGGTCTCCGTTGTCCAACTTGATCTATTTGGCGAGCCTTTTTGCTGCGGAAAAAGATGTTCCACATATGTCGGATCCTCTAGAGATGAAATTGACCATTTGTATATCAAGTTTATCCTCATGAGGATCCTGGATGCTCGAAACGAAGAATATCCTTTCATCAGTTATTCGAGTAGTGGGGATGAGTGGCCTTCTTTTATCGTCTAGCTTGAACTCTTCTTCAGGACAGGAAGTTTGAAGTATGTCATAATCTCTGCAAACAAAGTTGATTACATGAGCGTCTGGTGGTGGTGGCGTTGCTTTTTGTGGAAGATCTTCAGGATCCTGGATCTTGGATTTCTTCCTTCCCAAAAGCTCTTTGAAGTGGCCCTTGCTCAGGAGGTATCCGATCTCCCTCCTTAAGCCAATGCACTCATCCGTCGTGTGGCCAAAATCTTCGTGGTAAGGGCACCACTTAGACTTGTCTTTGAAGGTGGTTGACTTCTCGTTCTTTCGTTGCCACCTTTCTTTCTCCCCTAGATCCTTCATGGCACAAATTAAACCATGTGTATCTAAGGAGAAACAGTACTCTTAAAGGATGGGGTAGTCCTCATCATCATCCCCCTCTTCAACGGCTCTAACGTTTTGGTTATTGAATTTGGAGTAGGGCTTCGAGTTGTTATTCTTGAATGAGAATCCTTGCTTCTTGTCAGAGGATTCTTGCTTTGTTTGACTCCCTAGACGATCCTGGATCCACCTATCATCTTCCAAACGTATGAATCTGAGTGCCCTATTTCTTACTTCATCTAGGTTCCTACACGGAGTCATCACAAGATCATTATAAAAGGGGGATCCCTTCTGAAGTCCCATCTTGAATGCTTCAACAGCGGTAGCCATGTCAAGATTAGGGATTTCTAGAGCTTCCCTGCCGAACCTCGTAACAAAATTCCTTAGGGATTCATCACTAGGTTGGATAACTCGGTATAAATCACTAGTTAACTTCTCAAATTTCCCACTACAGGAAAATTGGCTGTTGAACAAGTTAACTAAATGTGAGAAAGAAGTAACAGAGAAATGAGGAAGACTTAGTAGCCATTTTAATGTTGATCCTGTGAGTGTGGATTTGAAGCCTTTGCACAAGCAGGCTTCCTTGAGTCTCTCTGGGATAGGGTTGATTTCCATCTACTCTCTGTATTGTGCCACATGTTCTTCAGGATCAATGGTTCCGTCGTAAGTCTTCATGTTTGGGGTTTGGAATCGCTTCGGTATTTCAGCATCACAGATAGGTGGAGCAAATCTGGATAACTTGTGACTCCCCTCAGGTATCTCGGGAATAGGCCGTATCACCCCGGGAACACTGGATATCATATCCTTGAGCTTCTGTAGCTCCTTGGCCATAACTTGGTTGATACCTGCATCCTGCACGGGACCATGGTTAGCGTTAAAGGATATAGGATCATACGAGTTACCTCTTTGTTGGGTGAAGGTAGGCATCCCGGATGAGTAGTTGGGATAAGAGGAGTCTGCAATAGGAGTTGGTCCTCCAGAAGCTATGGTTTGCATGGGGATTATATCTCCTTCATGAACTTCGGAAGATCGTTGATGCTGAACTCCAGATGATCCTTGATTCTGAAAGAAGGATCCTTGAGGTTGTGAATTATAGGATCCCTGGTGATATAACCCAGAAGATCCTGGTTGAAGGATGGATGATCCTTGTGGGAAAGTTGAGGATCCTTGAGCTATTTAACCCATGAACCCCGGTTGGAGGATAGATGATCCTGGCTGAAACAGTGAGGATCCTTGAATCTGTTGACCCATGGACCCTTGTTGAAGGATAGATGATCCTTGAGTAAACTGAGCCATGGATCCTGGACTAGTGAAATCCAGCATCCTAGGTATCAGGGGAGTGTGATCCTCCGCTGGCCTCTTATTCTTCCTGAGATCTTCTATCTCACGAAGGATCCTTTGATTGGTCTTGTTCTGCTGCTCCATATATGCTTTAACCTGCGAAAACATAGATGAAACATCATTGTTATTACTAACCACCGGGGTGGCAGCAGTGGTTCTTGAGCTCTGGAAGACTGGCAGCTGTGTTTTGCTTCCAGCAGCGGCAGGCCGTGGTGCTCCCGTGATTGGCGGAGGCATCGGTGGCAGAGTCCTTGATGAGAAAGGAACCGATGACAGCATAGTTGATGAAGCAGAGGTTGATCGAGAGGCCATTGATAGTGATATGGGTATGAAATGGTTGAAAACGATTGGAATAATATGTATTATAGCACCAATTACCTCACGGTGGGCGCCAAATTGTTTTGGATAAAAATTGACTAAGGATAGTATATCCAAATCTATTTAGTGAGGTATAGTGCTAACACGACAATAACGAGTATATAATCGTAATATTGATGAACACAATAATTTGATCACGAGGGAAAAAACCCTTGATTATGATAATCTTACTTCGTACAAAAACTAACAAGGTAATCTTTGGTCGGATGGTATGTGATTATTATAACCTCCGGCACAAAAAACCCCCGGACGGTGAAAACTATCACCGTCGACTTTATTAATGATAAAAGGTGATTACAAGTGTTGTGGAGTTGTTGATCAACGAATGCTATGTGTGAATACAAAATATCTTAGCAGCTAGAATACGTGAATTTGTGTGTGTTCTAATGTTAATCCCAACTCAGTTTATAAAGAAAATATTATTAACAACAATTCCTAATAATCCACAAGTCCTCAACTAGCCGCTCCCCATTACTTTGACAACGTGCCATAAGATTCCAGTAGCGAAATAAGTGGAAGAACAAGTCTAAGAGCCGTTGTTGACAATTAAACGTCAATCTTCACGAAGTCGTCCTTTACTAGCTAAGTTCAATGACGATCCTGGATCCATACTCTAGCTAGAGAATATTCCATGAGGATAATTGATGCAAGCACGCCTTAAAATTGTTATACCTGTATAACACATCACCATACTAAACGCAATCATTAGTAAACAAATAATACCGAGGATCATTGATCCTTTATAACCTGTTACATATCTCAAGGATAATCTATTGATAAGATAGTTAAGGATTAAGGATCCTCAGCATAAAATTCATTGCCTAACAGCGGCGATGCGTTACGTTGCTGCTACCTTGTCATGACAACACAAGGGTTCCACGATGCGTTAGTGATAACGCATCGCCACTACCTACATTAGCAACATAACGCATCGTCAACACAGATTCCGGCCACGTGTATTTATCCTATTTGTATCAGTAAAGCATCGTCGGTGTTCGTTATCATGTCGTCGGCGACGAAATACCAAAGGGACAAAGTTGGAAACTTGAATTAGTGGGGATAAACTTGGAAACACATTCTATGAATGGGTCATTTTTGGAATTTTCCCTTAACTTAATACTTAAAAATAATATAAACGAAAAACAAGAAATGAAATAAGTATCTAACTAGTGTTTTACCTGGTGCGAGGTTGGATCTGTTTATGTACTTATGGCATCACGGAGATACACTAATGCGGTAATATAGGTTCGGTTGGTATGAGTTAAGTTCTTAAGATATCAACACTAAATAAAAAAAACGAATATGCCAATGCAGGAAACATTAACGACACTAGTATAAGTTATAATAAAAAAGTAACATATAATTTCCCGCACGCGTTGCGTTGATAAATCAGTCATTAAAGCTGAGGTGTTATTGCGGCGTTATATTATCCGCCATGTGGCCCAATGGGTGCCATTGCTGCACCAAAACTCCTATTTAATATTTTTCTGGTGGTCGAGATAAATAAATATTTTCCACCAAATTCAAACGACTGGTTATTAAATTATTAAATATTAAAAAAAAATTGTGCATTGTCAGCTTCTTATATACCCAAAGTCGATTATCATTTTCGTCAAGGTGGAAAATCGCCTGACCATCATCTTCTAAAATCATTTTATTTAATATGATGCACATATACATTATCTTCTTATTTTTCTTTGATGACCATGTTTGTGCTGGATTGTGAACTATGTACCAAAGTTGCTTAAGGACACAAAATGCTCGTTCACATCCTTCCTTGCTACTATTTGCACTATTTTAAAAAATAGTTAAAGATTTGACAAACACGAAAAATTCATGTTAACGTTCTGTCACTAAAGCAATATCCGTGCTTATGTTCTACCGTGCTAATATCAAGTGAAGACTTGATGCTACTCCGTTTATTATGTCACTAAGTAGCGGCAACTGAATTTTCTATTTTTAGCTTTATTCCGACCACAAACGAAGAAACGAGTGGATATACGAATAAAAATGAAGAAAAATAAAGAAATTGTGTATGAGACATTAAAGAACGTCCCCGTACCTCACTGATCACGCCCCCATGGTCACCTTTTCAGAAGAAGACAAAATCCGATGAGTAAAACACGGGGTCATGCCTCACTAACCACACCCCCATAGTCACCTGTCGTGCCTCACCTAGCATGCCCCCGTGGTCACCTTGGCTAGATGCGACAAAAATACAAGAGATAGGCAATCAAAACATCGGGTCGTGCCTCACTAACCACGCCCCCATGCTTATTCATTGCATGTACGATCTGACAAGCACTAAATGCACATGCAAAATTATCAGCCGGGCCACGCCCCACTATGCATGGCCTTTCAAACAACCTATATATGGTTTGCATGCCTCATTGCTTTGGGTGTGCTTGGAGGAGGTTTTGGACGGGATTATCAACTAAAAACACTCACTTTGAACTCAAGTTGAAGATTAATCAAGTAATTTGAAGGCTTCGAAGCATCCATCATCATTTTTGAAGGAAGATACATCAATAATTTGGCTAGATTGTTCTAGTTTAATCATTTATTTGACACGTTCATCTTCTTTGATGTTTGTTATCATGCTAACTATGAGCTAAACATTCATTTACCATCTAAATCTATGATATAATGCTAAATATATATGTTTCTCTTGTTTATTTTATTTAATATTTTAATTGTTTTTGTTCGTTTTTAGTCAAGATTTGTATACTAATAACGTTTTTGTGTGTCGTAGGTTCCGGGATTTGATCGTGATTAAAAAGGGCGAAAAACATGCTGAAACGAGCCGAAACTGAGATCCGGAACGCGTCAGGAAGGGTCAGAACAGAGAACCGGTCAGATCGGACAGGTCTGACCCGCCCCCATAGAAATCACGCCGCGCCGCGTGAAGGGGGAAGGCCAAACCCGGCCGCGCGGTGCCTAGGCTACACTGGGCTAGATTTATTTCGTTTTTGCTTCTTGTCGGGCCTTGTTTTGGGTATTTAAACACCTTTAATTAAACCTGGCATAACCTGAAAGCCACCAGCCGATTTTGAGAGTTCTTGTAGCTATCTTACGAGTCTTTTGGTGATTTTGAAGGCAAGAGAACATCCGGTGAAAAGCTAGACGTTTAAGATCGAAAAATACAGGTTTTATCGCCTTTAATCTTTCGTTCTTTATTATTTCACCATGTTTTCATTATTATTTGTTTTGTTTGATTTAGACTTTAAGATGCTAGGCTAAACTCCATAAACTACCTAGGTCGTGATGAACCTTAGTTTGGTTTGATTTTATTTGGATTTCGTTTCGTTATGGATTTTATGTTCTAAGTAAATTGATAAGTTTGATTGATTGGAGCGTTTGATTGCTTGGTTTTGTTTACTTGAATTTATTGTTTCACATTGCCCTTGTTGATTGTTTCATAGGATAGGGTTTTGTTAGGTCATTTACTGTGTGTTCTTGACTAGTTTGTGATTGAATTCGAATAAGATCATAGAAACAATAAAATTAAGTAAACAGATAAAAGTGAGCTGCTAGTCTAAAAAGCTGTAAGGTGATAGGCTATTAATAGATCTTTGCTTGTCGGGATTGCTAGATTTAGTTCTCCGTAAGGAGTCCGTCTAGGTTTGATTGTCAGCTTAGTCTATTAAGTTAATTGAGTCTGCTTGGCTATCTTTGATTTCCGCGCTATAAGGTAGGTTTTCGTCATAAAGATACTTAGACATAAGTGATTAAATAACCGTAAGGAAGTTTAATATAAAACCGGTGAGTCTTAAAACTCGTTAGAAATCCATAGGCGTCTTCTTGAAGTTAAAGGGTCCTTTTCGGGTATCCTGTCAAGGGTCTATTTTATGATCTCAGTTCCATAACTTGAGTTTTCCGTTTAATTAATAACCGTAACTTTGGGGATTCTAGCCTAGGTAGTTATCTTCATCATCTGAATTAATCAAAGTTTTCTAAATTTTTTATTAGTTTAAAGTAATTAGGTTTAAAGGTTTATTAATTAATTAATTGAGTTTAAGGTAATGATTATGTTTTATTATTATATTAATTAGGGTTAGGTTTTAATTAGTTTATTATTAGTTTAATAGTTAAGTAATTATTAGTCAAAAATCAAAACCACGGGAGAAGGCTAAGAAAAGAGTATTTGCGAATCGAAACTATTTTCAAGTCAGATGATGGCCTACAAGACAGAAGAAGCCATTGAAGTTCAAGAACGACCAGTCTTCTCGATACATGCCATGCATTCGGCTCTTGCCAGGTAAGTTTAAATATAGGTGGTCTGACCCGTTATTGATTTTTAATTTTAATTTAATATTTTACGGTTCCACCATTGATATATTACTGTTTGATAAATTTCGGGTGGAACTAAACGGGTTGGACATGGTCCAAATCAAAGAGAAGCCTCCTGATTAGGTTCAAGTGTGGGGAGGTTTCTTGTAATTTGTTCATGTATCGAGTCAGTAGTTTGTAGTCTCTTTTTGTTTTGTTTGGTTTAAGTTTGTTTTAGGTTGACGTGTGGGCCAACAAACAAGTGTGGGGATGATGTAGCAGTGGAGCCGTATACTTCATGTTAATTTATTTGCTCCTGATTATTATATTTTATATTTTTATTGGTGAAAAATTGCATAATATCTATCATTATGATAAGATACATTTTAGATATGTTTGTTTTGTTTTTGCCGTTTCCGTTCGTGTGTGAAAGAAGAAGATACCATTTGTTGAGCACGTTCGGAGTTGGAGGGCATTTTTGGCAGAAGACTTTGACATCATATTTCATGCGTATATTACCAGCTAAGTCTTTTCCATTATCTTGCTTATTTATTTCTTATTTTGTTTTATTTTCATATTTTTTAGGTTTATAATTTTTGTAGTCCGACTTTATTTTATCTTTATTTTAATTTTAAGTCGTCTTTATCCTTGCATTGAGGACAATGCAAAATTTAAGTGTCGGGATAAGATATTTGAGTCGTAGGTTTAATTTAAAAATTAAAAAAAAAACTGAAAAAAAAAATAAAAAATAAAAAATAATTAAAAAAAAATAAAAAATGTTTTAAAAATGTCCCTTGAGTCTAGTTTTTGTTGCTAAAAGTGGGAGATGATGATATTTATCGGAAATTGGTTTTTCAAACTACTAATAATATGAGATAAATAAAAGAAAACGCACTTAACTTGGGATGTGTCGGTAGGCTCAGCCTTGAAAATGAAAGGGCAAATTTAATAAGATGGTTAAAAAGGAAATATTTTGTGGGTAATGCGTTTTGTCCGTGGAAAATAAGTAATGAAAGGTCCGGCCATACTCAAGCCTCAATTATTGGTATGAAAAAGTAGAAATAACATAAATTTTAAAAATTTGAATACGTTATCATATGATGCTTGGGTATGTTTAACGTTAGAGTATGCCGTGTAGTCTGTGATATAAACTTAAAACTGCTAGTTTGGTGTTTTACACCTCATTGGCGTATGGTTTTATAACCTTAAATCTTGTATTGATGGGATGCTTCGGGTCCGGAGACCATGGGTCTGTATGCAATCTATTCATCTGGGTATTCACAATTCCTAAGTGGGGTTGTGGATATTTAAAATAAACCAAAAAGAGCAAACCCTTATAAGTCTATAAACATGATCACAAGAGTACAAAAGTACAAATGCATTATAGACTTGATCATCCACGTTGTTAGCCATGAGAGGTCCCCTTGCTCGCGTCTCATTACTATTAAGAAACGGACAACAAGGGACACGCCACATGTAAGCCCTACAGATGAAATTTTGCATACTCACCTATGGTGATGGTTGGTATTGCTTGATAACGGGGGTATGTCATGTAGTGGGGAACACTAGCTATAAATTAATTGAACCTTAATCGTATCTAATGGCTGCTTGGTAGACTTTGATGCTTAAGCTTAGGGGGATAAACAATACCCTTGATCGTCTTAACAATTCATGAAAAAATAGAGCAACAAAAGTTTTAAATCTGCTAATTTTGAGGTTTAAGTCAAGTTGGGGCGGTCGGGTCCGGTAAAAACTGAAAATAAGTGGGTCTTAATTGTGTAAACCACTGAGTAAAAAATTGTCGGATCATATTTGTCCCGGTAAAGATTAAGGCATGGGTTTAAGTGGACAACAATATCGGTGATCGCGGTTTTTGCGTTTTTCTGAGCTTTAAAAATTAACCTATATGTTTGTTAGACTTTAATTTTTTGATTCTGATCCACCTGCATCATACTTTTTCAGGGACGAAAAAAGAATAAATGTGGGGATATTTGATATAATGCTAAATATATATGTTTCCCTTGTTTATTTTATTTAATATTTTAATTGTTTTTGTTCGTTTTTAGTCAAGATTTGTATACTAACAACGTTTTTGTGTGTCGTAGGTTCCGGGATTTGATCGTGATTAAAAAGGCGAAAAACATGCTGAAACGAGCCGAAAGTGAGATCCGGAACGCGTCAGGAAGGGTCAGAACAGAGAACCGGTCAGACCGGACAGGTCTGACCCGCCCCCATAGAAAAGAAAAGCACGCAGCGCCGCGCGGAGGGAGAAGGCCAAACCCGGCCGCGCAGCGCCTAGGCAACACTTGGCTAGATTTATTTCGTTTTTGCTTCTTGTCGGGCCTTGTTTTGGGTATTTAAACACCTTTAACTTAAACCTAACATAACCTGAAAGCCACCAGCCGATTTTGAGAGTTCTTGGAGCTATCTTACGAGTCTTTTGGTGATTTTGAAGGAAAGAGAACATCCGGTGAAGAGCTAGACGTTTAAGATCGAAAAATACAGGTTTTATCGCCTTTAATCTTTCGTTCTTTATTATTTCACCATGTTTTCATTATTATTTGTTTTGTTTGATTTAGACTTTAAGATGCTAGGCTAAACTCCATAAACTACCTAGGTCGTGACGGACCTTAGTTTGGTTTGATTTTATTTGGATTTCGTTTCGTTATGGATTTTATGTTCTAAGTAAATTGCTAAGTTTGATTTGATTGATGCGTTTGATTGCCTGGTTTTGTTTACTTGAATTTATTGTTTCACATTGCCCTTGTTGATTGTTTCATAGGATAGGGTTTTGTTAGGTCATTTACTGTGTATTCTTGACTAGTTTGTGATTGAATTCGAATAAGATCATAGAAACAATAAAATCAAGTAAACAGATAAAAGTGAGCTGCTAGTCTAAAAAGTTGTAAGGTGATAGGCTATTAATAGATCTTTGCTTGTCGGGATTGCTAGATTTAGTTCTTCGTAAGGAGTCCGTCTAGGTTTGATTGTCAGCTTAGTCTATTAAGTTAATTGAGTCTGCTTGGCTATCTTTGAATTCCGCGCTGTAAGGTAGGTTTTCGTCATAAAGATACTTAGACATGAGCAATTAAATAACCGTAAGGAAGTTTAATATAAAACTGGTGAGTCTTAAAACTTGTTAAAAATCCATAGGCGTCTTCTTGAAGTTCAAGGGTCCTTTTCGGGTTTTCTGTCAAGGGTCTATTTTATGATCCCGGTTCCATAACGTGAGTTTTCCATTTAATTAATAACCGTAACTTTGGGGATTCTAGCCTAGGTAGTTATCTTCATCATCTGAATTAATCAAAGTTTTCTAAATTGTTTATTAGTTTAAAGTAATTAGGGTTAAAGGTTTATTAATTAATTAATTGAGTTTAAGGTAATGATTACGTTTTATTATTATATTAATTAGGGTTAGGTTTTAATTAGCTTATTATTAGTTTAATAGTTAAGTAATCATTAGTTAATCATTAGTAAGTTTTAATTATTAGTTAATTAGTATTTAGAGTTTTAATTAATTAGTAAAATAAATCTCCCTCAAATTTTATTAATAAATAGTCGCGTCATGTAGTTGAGTCTAATTTTGCTAGTTTCGTAATTTATAGAGTCTCCTGGGTTCGATATTCCGACTTACTTAGCTGTACTAGAGTCGACCGGTTCACTTGCCGGTTAGTAGTTTAAGGGTCTAGAGTATTACTTAGTGTCTAGATTAGTATAATTTTAGTTAATAATTATTTGACTACTTCAAGCACATCAATCTATGATGAAACTTAATCTAATTTGATGATGTATTGAATTGTAATTTCCCATCTCCCATATAGCATCCGTGTTGGTAGTAGGTACCGTTGGCATAAAATGGTAAGACCGGTATGCTATTGTTGATGTAACAATCTAACACAGGTGATGAGTAGATTTCGTTTATGTCGTTGTTGGACCCTACAAAGCCAAAGAAGGCCAACCAAACCCAATTCAAAGGTCATGCGAACAAATGGCTTGAAGAATAATAGTTGGTACTCCATGGTCACCATGGGTGTATTGACCTCGTCATGCGGTTGGACAGTTAGACTGTTCCCTATGCATGCAATCTATAGTCTCGATCATGCCGGGGAAAGTATGTTTACTTTCAGGTACATCGTATATGCGACTTAGGTCGTTTGAAGTTGGAATCCTCAGATAACGAGAACTGTATAATTGTTTTATTCATACATAAATATATAATCAAAAAATCTAAATTAAAAACAAGTAGGTTATATAAAAAAATAAATAAATTACACCGATGCAAAAATTGTTCAACGCGTCTCGTGTCTTTTTCTGACTTTCTCCACCATATTTAAATAGTCATTGTTGATGTCGGTCGTGTTTCCGAATGCGATGATGTATAGCGCCGAAGTACACGTTTGGATGGCGTTGAATCCTAAATATCCTTTTACCTTGCATTTTTGTTGAAAATACGAATACTCCCGCTCCAAAAACGCCTCACTGCACTCGGTTACTGACTCTCAAAACCATGGCACCGACAATGTCAGACAAGAGTTTAAATTGAATCAACCACTGAACCAAGTACAGTGTTCCACCAATATAAGCGGCTCCAAATTTCTTTTGCATACAGACGAGAACATGGGATCTAATGATTCAACTCCTAAAGATAAGGAGCAGAAAGAAGACTGAACTTATACTCCTTTAACAATTAAGTTCGTTAATATGGGGGGATACATCACTTTGAGGGAACATACTTATAACCATAAGTGGGTTAATAACATTTAGAGGACATCCGAATTGTTCATCGTTAGATGTTGTAAAATACTCTAATAAAATAAGACCATATATAGTCATAAAGCGTCATCCCTGTGTGTTATGCGTCACGTGGCGTCCAGTCAGAATTATGGTTTTTTACAAAAACAGGGTGTAGTCACTGGGGCGTTATGCGACACGTGGCGCCCAGTCACATTTACACTTTTTTGTTTTTTTTAATTTAAAACTACAATAAATAAAAAAATACATTAAATTTAAAAATAAAAACTACATTAAAATAAAAAAATACATTAATTTTTAAAAATAAATGCAATAATAATAATAAGTTTTCAATTCCTTTCTTTTAAGTTTAGGAACCAATTTTAATTATTAAGATTAGAGGAGAGACAACATAGCAAAATACTCAAACAAAAATCCACCAACCCCACCTTCTTCACTTCTTCATCTCTTCATCTTTGTCTTTTGAGTATGCATTTGACTAAACAAGTAAAGGGTTCACTAATTTCTATTATTTAAAGAATATATACATAATATGTTAAAACAAAAACTGAATACAACTATCAAATTTTGTGCCAAACCCGTGTTATCAACAAAACGCCGGGGGAGGCGGGGAGGGGGGGGGGTGCCTCCGGCGTTATGTGCCAAAACGCCGATAATGTTGGACTACTGATAGTCTAAGAATTTATGACATGTTTATACTTCAATTTGATTTTTTTTTTTTGAACAAAAATTATGAAATGCTTTTAGTTTTAAGTAGCTACTAACTACTATATATGAAATATAATTGTGTAAAATAATAAAATAATGTGTAGTTGATAAAACCCATATTCGGATATTTTATTACACATGGTTCTCTATTAGCATTGGGGGCTCTTTCACCCTTTCCAAAATGCTCATTACACATTATCAAATTAATAAATTATATGTCAAAGTTGGGTTCAGCAAATTATCCAGAGTACTAAAACGTCAAATTCAACTTTTGAGAAAAGTCACAGTATTTACACATGATACTTTGTTGAACACTGGTACGGGTTAGACTATATGTAGTGGGCGTGGATTAGGGGTGAATTGGGACGAGAAAGGGGTAAACACTGCCCTCTGGGCGATATTTGGGCGATTTGGGGCGGGGGCGGGGTTAGTTTGTCGCAGGTGATGGGTGAAAAATAATAATATTATATTAATATTACCGTTTGACAAAGGTCAAATATAAAAAAAAAATTATTTAATTTAAACAATATATATATATATATATATAAACATACAACCTCCTTCTCCATTTTATACACAAATCATACCTAAATTCTTATAAAAAATTAACAAAATGAATCCTAGAAACAACCCGAACCAACCGAACTACCAATTCCCTGGTTTCGGTCAAACGTATGGTTCGCAATCGAGCCAACCGAACCAACCGAACTACCAATTCCCTGGTTTTAGTCAAACGTATAGTTCGCAATCGATCCAACCGAACTTACAATGGAACCCGATGAACCCGAACCAACCGAGCTATCCGTATCAATTTTCCGACCCGAACCTAAACATGTACGCCAACTTTCTCAGCCCCCAAAACACAATGCCGGCGTTCGGGTCTACACCAACGGAGTCGGAGCCGGTGACGGTGCCGGAGACGCAAACGGCACGGGACTCCGGTTCAAGCAAAAAGGCGACCCGTAAACACAAAAGGAAACAATCAGGGGAGCCGATGGCGCAACGTGATACATACAAGCATTGGAGCGAGGAGGAGGAGGTGGCCCTCGCAAGGGCTTGGATCGTCATTTCGGAGGATCCCGACGTCGGTAAGTTTTTTAATATTAAGTATTTATTAAAAATGTATTTAGTGTTTATTAAAATGTATACTAATTGTGACAAATAATTTTAATTTGTAGCTAACTTTCAAGCCACCGGGATGTTTTGGAAGAAAGTCTTTGAAGCTTGGCTCGCGATAACCAATAAACCCGAAGACTACCGGGGAAAAGAAGCGGTTCAAGCCCACTGAAAGGGGCTTAACGCTGATTGTCAAAAATTTGCCGGGATAATTAGTCGGTTGCAGGGGCCCGGCTGGCATGGCGGGCATAACGACCGCGACATTATAACTCAAGCCTTGAGAGCGACTTTCGAGCTCAGGGCCAAACTTTTGAGCGGCCCGGGAAACCGTTCAAGTATTTGAATTGTTGGAAAAAACTACGCGGGTGCGCGAAATGGAGCGGGGTACCAATCGTTCCCGTCGCCCGACGAGCCGGCTCATCCCGACAATCAAAAAGGTCGAAGATATCGTCGTCGACAAATCCGAGCACACCAAATCATATGATAAAGATTATGTTTAGAAGCCCTTGAAGAAATAATGTTCGTTTAGAAAGAAGCGCTATAACTTTGTTGTTTGTCATTAAATGTAGATTTTCATTTTCAGTATTTAGCTTGCTTATTTACATTTTCTACATCTTACTTATTAATCATGTTAATAGATGCAAAAACTATAGTCATCAAGTAACCGATGACCAAAATGGAACATATTTCATTGGTGAGTTCACTCTTTCACTTTATCAAACGGTTTTTATTTATATGTCTTAAACTTTTGTTTATGTGCTATTCGATCCTGTTGTATGTTAAACATAATTAAACTCAAAACTTTTTCTATCAAATTCCGTGTATCACACGGGTTTATAACCTAGTAAATAAATAAATAAAATTGTGTGGCTTGTAAACACTTAAACCATTACCGTTTTTATGGAGAAGTTAGTGAGAGTCCTTATACTTACATGACAGTTCGTTTTCACTTTTTACTTAAACTACTACACTCTCATTTAAAGTGTATTTTTAGCATATAAACCTAAATAATATCATTGTGGTAATTGTTTCATGTTACGTTTTTATTATAATGAGAAAGCGGGGAAGGATGGGATAAAAAGATGAAAACGAAACGTTTGTACTAGACATATGGAGTACAGAAAAGAACTTGATCAAAAGTATACCTTTTAATAGGCTAAGTATACCCATATTTAGATATATTAAATAAAACTTTCTTCAATGCAACATGAATTAGAAGTTTTATACTTATTGCTGATAAAGTAGAAGCAATAGTAGCAAGTAAGAAGAAAAAGAAGAGTTTGCCATATTAAGTATTAGAGAGCTCATGGAGAAATTTTGATGACGAAATCAGATACTTTCATTCAATGTACGTACACTTACAATTTAAATACATGAACAAATATACACAAATATTGAGAAGATACAGGAGAATAACTAGGAGTCAATAACATATATTAACTAATTAAAAAATTTTAATGTAAATGAGATTGAGGAGGGAGATTATTTTTTCTGTCGTTGATGCTTTTCTAAATAATTAAAAAATGTAAAGTTTGAATCTTTATTTATAAAATATGTTGCGTATATGAAAAGAGAGTGTTTGTGTGGAAAATGTATTTACCATGAGAAGTTGCGTATACAAGAATGTTCTACCACTTGTTTGTAGAGTCAGAAGGCTAGTTGAAAACTGCAAATATTAAGGAGTTGAATATACCCAAGACAAAATATCAGTCTTGAATAAGATTGTAAGATTGCAAAAAAGATCTATGCGATTGATATTTAGTTGTTGATAGTTCCTATCAAATGGTATAATTTGATTAACATAATTTGAGATTGAAAATTAGTCACTGACCATTTCATACATTAAAAGGCATTTAAAACTGAATATCAATTCTGAATTCATCATGTTTTGTTGAAAGTAATAAGGACTGATATTCAGTCCCTATACATTCCCTCATAATAGAGACTAAAAATTAGTCTTTAAGAAAATTTCCCCATTAATCCATTATAGAGAAATATATTTAAGACTGAAATTTAGTCTTTAATAAAATGTCTAAATATTAGCGAGTGATTATTAGTTACCAAAATATGTTGTGTAAAAATCAGTCCCTAATGCATCGGCAACTAAAAAAACAATCCCAAATACCAAGTATTTGAGACTAAAACACAAGTCCTTAATAGTTTAGTCTTAGTCTCTAATATGTTCCTTCTAGGTTAGAGACTCATTATCAGTCACCATACATTTAAGTAATTTTTTAGTACATATTTGGGACTGAAATTCAGTCGTTAATAATTTTTCACAACAACCTTATATTTCCTAAACACACTTGGGACTGAAATTTGGTCTTAGATAAGGTGTCAAAGTATTGGCAACTGATTATCAGTCACTAACATCAGGCATATAAAACCCAGTCCCTAATATTATCAGTGACTGATAAATCAGTCCTAGATACCATGTATTCGAGACTGATATATTAGTCCCTGAAAATTTAGTCCTTGATGGTCACCTTTCTTGTAGTGTCTTCCTGGACGACACGGTCAATTTAGCTGACGATGTTGATATAGCTGACGACGAAGAGGTAGAGGAGTTGCCTCGACCACGCGGGAGATCGAGAAAAAATAAGGGGGAATGTTCGTCGTCAACACGATTCAATACGGAGCCCGTTGAAATAAACGAGTTGGTCAGTCGTTTGGAAACAAATGCCACGGTAATAGGAAACGACCTTCGAGCATCCAACAAACAACAAGAAAAGTTGAACCAAACGTTGGAATTACGTCAAATGAAAGACGACTACGAATCCCTCAAAGAGGAAGGGTTTCACGAGGAAGCTGCATTATTGTTTCAACGACGACGTGAAAAAATGCGCGAATATTACGGATATTAGTTTCTTTTTTTTAGTTATTGTTTTTTTAATTTTTTTCTTTAGTTAAGTTTTTCTATAGTTTTAGTTATGTATTTTTTTGTAGTTATGTATTTTTTTTGTATGTCTTTTTAATTTTAACGTATTTTTATTTAATTATTTAAATAAATTGGTTTATATTTAATTAGTTTAATTATAAAAAGAAAATAATAAAAAAGACACTGTGGGCCCAACTTGTAGCTCCTATACCATTACACCCCAAAAACAAATTTCCACTCCTTGCTGACTGGGCAACACGTGTCACAATTCGCCCCCAATTGTATCCCTCCACTACACATGGCCTTAGAAACTGAAATTTTTGACGGAGAACTGTAAAAAAATCAAATATATCAGGTTTTTATTTGTTTATTTATTTGACAGAATTACAAATTTTGTCCTTTAAACAAAGTCAGTATACAGTTCGTGTCCTTTTTTAGTTTCTTTGCATGCGGTGTACTTTAAACATTTTTTTTCTACACGTTATGTCCTTTATGCTAACTGGATTAAAAAAACTCAGTTAAGCATGACATGTGCCAGACATGTGATGGGCATAATTGTAATTTTAATGTATCCTTAAATTTAAAAAAAGAAAAGAAAATATATATAATACATTCCCCTCCTTTCTCTCTTCTTTCTCTCTAAGCCACCACCATCACCATAAACTCCGGCCACCATAAATTCCGACCACCATACCCCCACCCACCTTGTTGCAAATTCCATTCAACCCACCACCACCACCACCACCACCTCCTCTCCATACCCCCACCTACTCTCCTCCCTAATATCCAACCTCCCACTCCCCACCATCGCCATCAACAACCCATCTCCAACCACCACCACCACCTCCTCTTCATTTCACAAACCGCGCCACACTTTCCGTTCACAAACGCAATTAATACACTAATTAATACACTAATCTGTAAATATAATAATAAATTCAACTTAAATAATAACCAAATTATTTAAAAACTAAACCTTTCTTCGCCGATCCTGCTGCTGTATCTTCAACCAACCTCCAACAGTCTTTAATTTCTCAAAAACCAAATTCAGAAAAAAAATAATAAAAAAAATTAAAAGATTCGCCGGAAAATTCGCCGGAGATTGAACGGCATTCACCGGAGGTAGGAATCAGCTAACCGAATTACTGAGAAATGTGTTTCAATTTCACAAATTGAATGATTGAAAAATGAAAACCCTAACCCTAACGGCACCGACAACGGCTACTTAAAGAGAAAAGAGAATTAATAATATGACACCACCACAAGTAATACTTGATCGATAGATTGGTTTAATAGATACAAGTAGAATCAATTGGTGATTATTTCAGTAGGTACTGAATGAAATGAATTGGGGATTATTATTATTATTGATTGATTGATCTCAAGATCTTGCGGTGTGTGTGTATAATATTGTATATGAGAGAGAGAGATAGGAAAGTGTGGCGGCGGTTTGTGAAATGGAGAGGAGGTGGTGGTGGTGGTTGGAGATGGGTTGTTGACGACGATGGTGGGGAGTGGGAGGTTGGATATTAGGAAGGAGAGTAGGTGGGGGTATGGAGAGGAGGTGGTGGTGGTGGGTTGAATGGAATCTGCAACAAGGTGGGTGGGGGTATGGTGGTCGGAGTTTATGGTGATGGTGGCGGCTTAGAGAGAAAGAAGAGAGAAAGGAGGGGAATGTATTATATATATATATTTTTTTTTTAAATTTAAGGATACATAAAATTACAATTATGCTCATCATATGTCTGGCACATGTCATAGTTAACTGGGTTTTTTTAATCCAGTTAGCGTAAAGGACATAACGTGTAGAAAAAAAATGTTTAAAGTACACCGCCTGCAAAGAAACTAATAAAAGAACCCAAACTGTAAATTAGCTTTGTTTAAAGGACAAAATTTGTAATTCTGTCTTATTTATTTAAAACTAAACAAACTATGCCCATATTCCTATTACACTTTACATCAATACGTTTGCTTCTTTGTCCAGGTTTAACTTTAGACCTCCTAGCTAAAAACAAATGCCTTTACTAACTTGGCTAGCCCAAGTATCAGGCCCGGCTCCGAGAAAGCAAAACAAAATTGGGCCGAAGGCCAAAAAATTTTTGGGCCTCAAGTAAAAAAAGTTTTTTGTTAGGTTTAAACAATTTAAATTTTATACGGGTTTACTTGGTTATAATTTGGGTTGTATAAAAAACTTTTTTTTTAAAATATGATTAAACATGTGTCAAATGAGATTAGAACCCACAACCTTTTGGTTGGGAGTAATACCATTTGCCACTAGATCAAATTATTGGTTATGTAGTTGAGTTTAAACATTAAATACACATATTGTATTTAATAAAAAAACAATAATTTAAAAAAATAAAAAAAATTCGGACCTATAGGGAATCGTGCCTATGGCGGTCGACCACCTTGCCATGGCCCAAGGCCGGCCCTGCCAAGTGCTAATATAACAAAACACTTAATACACATCAATTTGTTAAAATATAATAAGTTTTACATCTGTCATTTCATAACAATTTTCACTGTTGCATATCATTTTTATTTTTCACATACAAATTACAGCTTTATTTTAATTGTTTGTAACTAAAAAACAAAAAACTAAATGTAATTTGAGTGAATGACTTTTATTACTAACTATAAACATTGCATGATAAGAGTAAACGGAGTGTGTAAGTGGTGGGGTTCAGCACCACCCAGTACCAGCGGAAACATCACCTCGTTCTTAGCGGCATCGAGAAAATATGACTTGTTTAATTGGGTTGTTGAAGCCGAAAATCCTGACCTTGTGCCTCGTAAACGGTCTGATTTTTTCTTTAAAAAAATAAATATAAATAAACCTATAAGTGAACACACCATTTAACACTATTTACACAAACATTTCAGAAAATAGCTCTCTATTTTTTTACAAACCCTTTACAAAACTCATTTGACCTATGAATCGTTCCTCGCAAAATCAACTGATAGAAGAAAATGAGAGCCGGTAGTTCTCGTAATCCTGAGCTTAATACCAGTTAATATGGATGTTGTCCCCAAATGTCTTCCCATTTCCAAACCTCGTCAATTAAGGAGAGCTTATAGTTCTCGTATGTGCATATGTCGTCCCAATGCCAACCCCACCCTCTCCATCCCAAAACCAAGCCGCTCTTCCGTCATAATTGGCAACCAAGCGGTTTGTATTTCCTACAACTTATGGACAATCCAAGGCTAGTACTTGACATCATTAACTTATGACCACCTGGCCCGCTCAATAATGGCAATTGCGAGCTGTCGGTAGCAACTAAGCTGTTGAGCCGAAGTAAGCCAAAATTAAAAATATTTTACTTGGGTCTATAGGAACCGAATTCGTGAATTGAGTAAATAAACAGAAAATTAACAAACAGTTTTATTACTCATACAATACAATACAAGAATCTGAAATACAATACAGAATCAAAGAAATAAACCAAATACAATACGGAAAAAAGAAATATAAACGGTTTGGCAGAGGATCGTGTTGAACACGGGGCCCTTAAAACAATATTTCGAGTCTCCCAAGAGAACTCGTTGTTTCCCAGGGTACAACAGCCGGAGCAGTAATACTGCCGGAGTTAACCGTAAACCTGAAAAAGGTTCGAATAAAAGAAACCAGAAATGTAGAAGAAGAAGAAGTTGGAAAAACCTTGCAACAATGCTTGTGTTGTGTATAAGGTTTGGTGTGTGTTGCAACTTAGTTTACCTCTCTATTTATAGAGGAAAAACAAGGCACAAGTTTTTCATCCCACCAATGTGAGATACACCACTATAGTATTTTCTTTCAAATACACACAATCACACATCGATATCTCATTCATCAATGTCTATTAGTGTGCATCTGTTGTGTCATAACAACCTACTAATGCACACGTAACAAATTTTCCAACAATCCCCCACATGAATGGAAATCGATTCTTCGAAGTAAGTTTCAGCAGTTGACTATTTCCGGATAGGTAGGTGTTACCCTTTGAACCTTCCGTTGTGAAGCATACTTAGCCTCCTAGCGGTTTGTAGTCGCGATGACTTTGAACAAACCCCCATTTGTGTAGACGACAATATGCCTTCACACAATACTCTCTCTGGTTTGGTCAACCCCTCATTCTTGTGTCCATTATGGTCATGGATCACGGTCCTGGTTCTGCGAGAGCTCTAGGAAATTGCGCCTCCCCACAATTCCATTCGAAGCGACCACACTTCTCTCTAACATAGGTGATTCCCATGAATCATTAAAAGCATCATGGTTATTTCACTTAACCTTAATATGCTTAACCTCTCCCAAATGTCACTGGTTTTAGGGTACTCCTCTAGGAGAAAGGACTAGGAAGTTCAAGACTCCCTTTGGTTTTGGGGTACTCCCCCACAGTGACTGCCTCTGGTCATATGATTTCCCTCATACTTCCTTTATCGTGGGCTTTAGTCCCATTCCTCTCGACAACTTATAAAATTTATCCGTGCTTAAGCCTTTTGTTAACGGGTCTGCAATGTTATCTTCTGATCTCATATGGTCAATCATGATAACACCCGTTGACAGTAGTTGTCGTATCGTGTTATGTCTACGTCTCATATGCCTTGATTTGCCATTATACATTGAACGTTGAGATCTAGCAATTGCAGACTCACTGTCACAGTGTATGCAAATTGCCGACAACGGCTTTGGCCATTGTGGAATGTCTTCCACGAATTGACGTAACCATTCTGCCTCTTCCCCAGATTTGTCTAAGGCAATGAATTCAGACTCCATTGTGGATCTAGCAATTACAGTTTGTTTGGATGATTTCCAAGATATTGCTGCCCCACCAAGTAGGAACACGTACCCACTTGTTGATTAGGAATCTTTCATATCCAAAATCCAGTTCGCATCAGAATACCCTTCGATCACAGCTGGATGGTTGTTATAATACAAACCATAGTCTCTTGTGTATCTTATGTACCTAAGCACCCTTATAATAGCTTTCCAATGTTGAACACTTGGATTGCTAGTATATCTACTTAGCCTACTCACCACGTATGCTAAATTTGGGTCTCGTACATGTCATGAGATACATTAGACTTCCAATGATTCTTGAATACTATAATTGAGCAACCGGCTCAGCTCTATTTTTACATAGATGTAGAGTAGTGTCAACAGGAGAACGAGCCACTCGCTTGTCTTCCTTGTTGAATTTTTCAAGAATCTTGTCGACATAGTGTGCTTAACTCAAAGTAAGACCTTCTTTGGTTTTAATGATTTTTATTCCAAGAATAGTATCAACTAAACCCATGTCTTTCATGTCAAATCGTGCCTTTAACATGCCTTTTGTAGATTGAACCATTTTATCATTACTCCCAATGATAAGCATGTCATCCACATAAAGGCATAAAATAACATAACCTCCATTTGTGTTTTTAATATAAACACATTTATCACACTCATTAATTTTGAAACCATTGCTAATCATGACTTGGTCAAACTTTTGGTGCCATTGTTTTGGAGCTTGCTTCAAGCCATACAAAGACTTGATAAGTTTGCATACTTTGCCATTTTGACCAGGGGCGGAGAAACCCTCAGGTTGCTCCATGTATATCTCTTCTTTCAAATAACCATTTAGAAAAGCCGTTTTTACATCCATTTGGTGCACTTCCAAACTTCGTAAAGACGCGATTGCAAGCACCAACCTTATAGAGGTTATACGTGTTACAGGTGGGTAAGTATCAAAATAGTCTAGACCTTCCTTTTGTCTAAAACCTTTGATCACTAGCCTCGCCTTGTATTTATCAATACTTCAATCGGCTTTCATCTTCTTTTTGAATATCCAACGATATCCAAGTGGTTTGCAACCAACAGGAAGATCTACCAATTCCCAAGTATGATTTTGTAAGATCGAATCAGTTTCATTCTTGATTTCTTCTTTCCATTGAGGTCCTTCAGGTGAGGTCACCGCTTCATGGTCGGTATTAGGTTCACCTTCAACCATAAAGCTTACGAAGTCAGGACCAAAGGATTTTGCAACCTTTTGTCTTTTGCTTCGTCCTAAATCACCATCCTCAGTCTCGGGTCGTTCATGTGTTCCTTCATGAACCAAGTCCTCATTTTGTGTTGACGAGCTTGCACCTACATCATTCGCTCGTGATGATGAGGCCTCATGTGTGTGTCCTAACTTAGGAAACACGTGCTCAAAATACGAGACAGTATTGGGGCTCGCCTCCATGAAAGTGTTTACGTGTACATTTGGATTTTTGGATTCATGTACCAAAAACCGATGTGCACTACTATTGTGAGCATATCCAATGAAAATGCAATCAACAGTTTTGGGACCAATCCTAAGATCTTTAGAAGGTGGTACGGTGACTTTACCTAGGCACCCCCCACTTTCATGTATTTGTACGAAGGTTCTCTTCCCTTCCATAACTTATAAGGAGTCTCATCCCTATTCTTGAGAGGTATCTTATTTAAAAGATAATTTGCCGTTAAAATGGCATCCCCCCACATGTCATGGCTCACCTCAGAACTAACCAACATGGCATTCATCACCTTTTTCAATGTACGGTTCTTTCGTTCCGCCATGCCATTTGATTGTGGAGAATAAGGAGGGGTTAATTCATGTATTATGCCACTTTGTGCGCATAAATCCGCAAATGGTGAAACGTATTCACCTCCTCGATCGCTTCTCACACGTTTAATTTTCTTGTTAAGTTGTAACTCAACTTCATTTTTAAACAAGATATATTTTTCTATTGCTTCATCTTTACTTTTAAGTAAATATACATAGCAATATTTTGAGCAATCATCAATAAACGTGATGAAATATTTGTTTCCCCTCTTGTTGGGCACATTTTTAAATTGCACATATCGGTGTGAATTAAATCAAGTGTTTCGGTTATTCTTTCAACCGATTTGAAGGATGATATTGTAAGTTTGGATTCAACACATGATTCGCATTTTGAGTTTGTATCAATGTGGAATGTTGGTATGCTTTTTAATTTAATTAAACGACGAAGTGAATTGAAATTTATATGTCGTAATCTACCATGCCAAACATTTGAATTTAAAGACTCAATAATATAAGCAGAAGTAGATGCCTTATTCATTTCATTTCCAATCACGGTTACATCAAGTTTAAACATACCATTGAGGGCATAGCCCTTACCAACATTCATTCCACGCTTAGTCAAGACAAACTTGTCCGACACAAACACTAAACGAAAACCAAACTTATTAAGCAACCAACCCGAAACCATATTCTTACGAATTTCGGGCACATACAAAGTGTTGCTCAAAGTAAGCTCTTTTCCTGAAGTCATCTTCAAGATCACATTCCCTTCACCCTTGATGTCGGCCGTTGCTTGATTCCCCATAAACAACTTAGCATCACTAGCAGCCTCCTTAAAGGTGCTAAAGAGGGTCTTGTCATCACACACATGACGAGTCGCACCCGTATCAATGAACCATCCTTGCGGTTTGTCCCCCACAAGATTGATTTCTTCAATCATTTCCGAGAGCTCGGTGATCATTGCCACCAACGGTTCACCATTTTCATCCACCATATGTGCACGCTCCCGCTTAGGCTTCTTGCATTGGTTCGAACGATGGCCATTCTCATTACAATTGTAACAAACACCTTGGAAGTTTGAAGATTGAGGTTTCTCTTTCACAACCTCCTTCTTCGGTCCAAGGTTCACCTTTCCCTTTCCCTTATTCATTTTACCCTTACCCTTATGCCCCCCTAGAAGATTGTCCAAGTTCAACCATGTTGGCCTTAGCCATTGGCTCCACACGAGCTGATTTTTGTGCCGTTTTATTGTCTTCCTCAAGAAGACGAACAATTAATTCATCAATAGTCATCTCCTTTCGTTTGTGCTTAAGATAATTCTTAAACTCAACCCAAATAGGAGGCAACTTTTCAATTATGGCTGCAACTTGGAACGTTTCACTAAGTGTCATACCCTCGGCATAAATTTCATGAAGTATAACTTGTAGTTCTTGGACTTAGGTGATCACAGTCTTGGAGTCAACCAGTTTAAAGTCCAAAAAACGGGCCACAACAAATTTCTTTGTTCCCGCATCTTCGGTTTTATACTTCTTGTCTAAAGACTCCCATAGTTATTTCGCAGTCTTTATCCCACAATAGACGTTATACAATGGATCCGCCAAACCATTGAGCACGTAATTGCGACATAGAAATTCAGAATGTTTCCAAGCGTCCAAAGCACTCACACTTTGGGCATCATCTTGGCAGTGGGTATGGGGGCTGTTTTCTCCAAGAACTGTGCTAAGTTCAAGGTTGTCAAGTAGAAAAACAATTTCTGCTGCCACCTCTTAAAGTGGACACCCGCGAACTTTTCGTGTTTTTTAGCATGGTTAGCCATTGTGGTCGCTCCCACATTGGCTGGGGTGGTCAAATGGACAGCAGGGGTAGCATTAGAAATGTTTGGGGTTGGTCCTGTCATTCTTGCACACAGAAAACAGACCAAGTTAGTAACTTAGAAAAAAAATTCAGAAAATTCTGAAATTTGCCAGATAAATTTATCCCGTGCGAGATAGCTTTATCTCGTGCGAGATAACAAAACCAGCCCAAAAAAGGAGCCTTTTCTGATTTCAGAATGCTAAACCAAGAACGATTCTGTCTAAGTTCAACTTTGAAGATCCAATTCTTGATTCTGAGACCAAAACAGAAAAGAAAAACTGTTTTTAAAACATATACTTATTTTGAAACAAAACTGGTTTGGATCAAAATAGAATAGTTTCTGAAAATTTAAACAAAGTTTTCACGATAAGCTATCTCGTGCTAGATAGCCAAAAACAGCCCAAAAAGGAGCCTTTTCTGATTTCAGAATGTTAAACCAAGAACGAATCTGTCTAAGTCCAACTTTGAAGATCCAATTCTTGATTCCGAGAACAAAACAGAAAAGAAAGAACTGTTTTTAATATATACTATTTTGAAACAAAACTGGTTTGGATCAAAACAGAATAGTTTCTGAAAATTTAAACAAAGTTTTCACGATAAGCTATCTCGTGCTAGATAGCCAAAAATAGCCCAGAAAGAGCCTTTTCTGATTTCAAAATGTTAAACCAAGAACGAATCTGTCTAAGTCCAACTTTGAAGATCCAATTCTTGATTCTGAGACCAAAACAGAAAAGAAAAAACTGTTTTTTAAACCATATACTATTTTGAAACAAAACTGGTTTTGATCAAAATAGAATAGTTTCTGAAAATTTAAAAAAAGTTTTCACGAAACGGTTTTAAAAATATTGTTTTATAATTGTAGGAACCGAATTCGTGAATTGAGTAAATAAACAGAAAATTAACAAACAGTTTTATTATTCATACAATACAATACAGAATCAAAGAAATAAACCAAATACAATACGGAAAAAAAATATAAATGGTTTGGCTGAGGATCGTGTTGAACACGGGTCCTAAAAACAATATTTCGAGTCTCCCAAGAGAACTCATTGTTTCCCAGGTACAACAGTCGGAGCAGTAGTACTGCCGGAGTTAATCGTAAACCTAAAAAAGGTTCGAATAAAAGAAACCAGAAATGTAGAAGAAGAAGAAGTTGGAAAAACCTTGCAACAATGCTTGTGTTGTGTGTAAGGTTTGGTGTGTGTTGCAACTTAGTTCACCTATCTATTTATAGAGGAAAAACAAGGCACAAGTTTTTCATCCCACCATTGTGGGATACACCACTATAGTATTTTCTTTCAAATACATACAATCACACATCGATATCTCATTCATCAATGTCTATTAGTGTGCATTTGTTGTGTCATAACAACCTACTAATGCACACGTAACAAATTTTCCAACAATCCCCCACATGAATGGAAATCGATTCTTCGAAGTAAGTTTCAGCAGTTGACTATTTCCGGATAGGTAGGTGTTACCCTTTGAACCTTTCGTTGTGAAGCATACTTGGCCTCCTAGCGGTTTGTAGTCGCGATGACTTTGAACAAACCCCCATTTGTGTAGACGACAATATGCCTTCACACAATACTCTCTCTGGTTTGGTCAACCTGTAACGATTCCGGCAAATTCAGGTATACCCTAGCCGGAATATACTATTACGTGTTATTCAATACTGAATATATGAATTATAATGTGTTTATACGAGTATATAAGATTCGCAGTACGAATTATACTCGAATATACAGCTAGTCGTATTGAAATTACGATTAATCGATGAACGGTTATTGAAACCCGAACGAATCGGGGATTACATTATTGACGAAATATATAATGTTTAGTGATGTGTACGAAGTATTAAAGCTTCGGGATAAGTGAATTATAGCACAGAAAAAGGATTTCGACTTATTAGTACGTCGGTACGATAAACGAAACCTTTAACATCAAACCAAGCAAGATACGATCGATCAAGCCGAAAAAGATACACAATTACCGAAAATATGATGTGTTAAGTCAATAAATGTCATGGTTTAAGTTTTTAAAGTTTTTAAATCGGTTTTATATAAATTTAAATTTTAAGCCGAAAAACGACCGTTTCGGCCTCGTTTTTAGCGGAATTAAACGATTAACCGAAAAACGAACTGAACCAGATTATCCACAACATTATCCGGATTACACAATCCGAATGTGTGGCCAAGGTTGAAGATGTGGGCCCCACCCCACACCTTACTAGGACCGATCGGTCCAATACACACACCAAAACATTTCATTTTCCTTTTTTAACATCCCAACTCTCCAAATCCTCTCAACCCTACATACATTCATCCTAAATCCTTGATTTTTAAGCAAGAAACACAAGGTAAAAACATGGTTATAATGATTAATTCATAGTTTTGATTCCATAATCTTTAGAAAATGAGGTTTCAAATGAAAAATGGGTGAAAACCCGAGATGAAACCGATTCTTGCATGATCAAGTGATGTATACAAGTTATACAAGGGATCTTGGTCCAAGAAAGGAGTTAAAAGAGTCAAAAACGAATTTTTACGGTTAAAATCTTTGTTTTGATGTCTTAACCAAAACCATGAAAGAAATGGCTTGATTGTGGGTATAACTTGCTTGGTGTGGTGTTGTTGTGCTTGTAGGTGTTGTATCTAGTTGCTAGCAAAGGCTAGAAAGCAAGATCTTTGCGATCTAAAGCTAGAAACACAAGGTAGTTCGGTTTTTCGTATGATTTGTAAGATTTGGACAGATTATGGTAGACTTAGAGTTGAGTCATGAAATTTTACAGAGATGATCTACACATGAAAATATGAGATCTGTGAAATTTTGGTAATTTTTGGATAAGGGATGAATATTTGGTGAATTTAATGCTCGGTTTTGACTAAAAATGGTTAAAAATAGCTAAACATCATGAATAATTCTGGAAAAATTTAGATAAGCTTTTTATAATATATAAAAGTCACACACAAAATTTCAGGTCCATTGGAAATGTCTAAGTAGGCTTTCCGGTAAAACGAGTCCTAGGGTTTTCTAGCTCGGTTTTGGTGAAAATGGTATGAAAAATAACTTTTTGGTTCTGTAAAAATTACTGGGAACTATATGGATGGCAGGAGTCATCCCAGAAAAATTTGGGATTTTTCTAAGGTCGTTTGGTATTTTCGACATATTTGGTGTTTAAAAGACGTTTAAAAATAGATAAATAAATGTTAAATATAGAAATTAAATCTGGAAATATTTTTATTAAATTCCTTATTGTCAAAAACTGAATTTTGCAAAATTTCAAGATCCGAGACTAAACGGATATTTATTTGTGCTAAATGGAACTTAAAAACAAAATTTTAAAGCTTAAAACGCATAAACCGGCAAAGTTCGCCTAAGCGAGCTGAATGGTGTATAAAAACCTTAAAAATGGACTATTTTCATGAAACTAAGTTAATCAAGTGAAAATAAATCATCCGAAAATAATTCGGATGATTTGGGTAATTTTACCCGATTTAGCAGTTTCCGGTGTATTAAAGACGGAAACGGGCCCCGCGGCCAAACGGGGTGTCTAAACCGAGCTCTAATTTCACCACTTTAATTAAAATATCCATAACAACTATTTTCGGGTCGTATGTGGCCAAACTCATTTTTGAAAACATAAAGACGAATAACCGTGCTAGGCACGCAAAACGAGAAAACAAACTAATGGTAGTTTTGACTAAAGAACTCTAAGTGATATCACAATCTAAGTCCTGAGAAGTGTTTCGGGGTTAACATTGTCCCCGGATCGTGTACGGTACTGGGTTAACAGTGTCCCCGGACTTACTGGTTAACATGAATTTAAGATATATTAATAGAAATTGTGTAGTAACGACTTAGGGATCGTATTACAGATCCGGACCGGTAGCTGTGCGCAGTATTACATCTTTGCTCACAAAAAGGTGAGTTTTCACGAGCCCCTTTTACTGAACTGTTTTAAATATTTTCTCGGGGCGGAAAGCATGTTTATATCAAAATGTTTAAGTACATGCTGATCGCATGGAAATGAATGTATTTATATATGTTTTATTGTACGGGAATCGTACGGAAATGTACTAAGATGGTAATTGTCTGAGTTGCTAACATTGTAAGGCCCCGCAACACGAGTGATTAGCTAAAAGCCGGTAGAGTGTGAATAGTACTATTGGTCTGACAAACCCAACTGGTCCGGCATGGATTTGCTGATGTTTCCCAGCCAGTTGCACATGTCTATTTTGGGTGTTATATATATTTTGCTATGTAATGTTAGACATAGCGGTTTGGGGCAGTTCCGTGGACGGGGGATATGTCACGGGTCCGTGGGCGGGGGATATGCCACGGGGATTGTGTGTGATAGTCAGAGGTTTCACTTGTGGGCTCAGCATAATTACATCGCTAATATATGATTTATTATAATAAATTGTCAATGTTTATTTAAATCTGTGAAACTCACCAACTATTCGTAGTTGACCCGTTTTTCTTTCCATGCTTTCTAGGTACTCCCAAATTGGAATGAGTGATACGTGCTTGATGATGTGTGCTATTTGTGGAAGATTAAGAATCTATATTTTGCATTAAATATGTTAATGTACTATCGGTAAAACTTATGTGATAACACCTAGATAGTAACGAAACTCGGAACAATGTAATTCGTTTAAATTAATGTAGTGGTGTTTTCTTTATAAGCAATGATGTTGATATCAGATGTGTCTGTTACATCCCGTGTTCGTTTCCGCTGCGGTTACGGGGTGTTACAGAACTTGGTATCAGAGCCATTGGTTATAAAGAATTAGGATGTCTTAAAAAGATACCTAAAATATAACCAGTAGCTCAAGTGTTATAGGATCTGAATATCAACTAATAAATTATTGTGACGAGGTCTGGATGAACTTGGATGGACAAGTGAGTTATTATGGTCCGGAACATAATAACAGACTTGTCCGCACGAGGGAATTCAGGGGAAGTCACGGGGGACTTTAATAGGTAAAATCGACAACATATGTGTAAGTATATAATAATATTTTTATGTGACAAGGTGGTATAAATGTGTGTATATTAATTTAATTAGGATTTACATTATGAAAAGGACTATATGTTTGCTAACTTGTGTACAGGTAAGCATGTCAAGATCACGAAGTTTATCTGTAGAGGAGGACCCGGAGGAGGCCAGTTCCGGGGACTCTAGGAGTGTACGCTTAGCTTCCAGCACCGAGCCTTCTGAGACTAGCCTTAGGAGTGTAGCTTGTCCTCCCCTGCTAGGGTTACCAGGTCTCCCACCCCACCCGCACCTCAGGTCACCCTCACCCCTCCCAGACCCGGTCCCCGCCTCACGGCGCGGATCAGTGTCCCGTATGTTCCACCTACCTTTACCCCACCCAGATCCACTTACCACAGAGGCGAGTCCTCCCACCCCCAGCCCGGGCCTGTGCCGCCACCTGTGTGGGGTACCCCCAGGCCAGTGAGGGATGAGCGTCCCTCCACAGAGGCGGCGTGGCTCCGGGTGCTCACCGAGCGGATGAATGAGCACACCACCGCCTTGACGGTGGGTATTCAGAGGAGGAATCACTTGGTGGATTGCATACTGGACAGCCAGCATGCGATCGCGCAGCTGAGGAGGGAGGACGCCTACTCTCTGGGGTTGATTGACCGGATGGAAACACGGATCCGGGGTTTAATGGCAGTGATTGTGGGGATGGCGGCGGTGTTGGTGTGGTTGGTATACCACCGTGATTAGATCATGTTAGGGTGGTGGTAGTCAGGGGCCGCTTTTTGATACTCTGTGTAAGCAGTTAGTGGTGATGCTAACATAGAGTGAATCTTGGGTAGTTATAATACAACCACTGGCCCTTAGGGGGGGTCTCTTTTGGGGTATATCATTATAGATACTTTTGGGTATCATTCAAGCACTGACCCATTGCGGGTTATGTCGAGATGATGCCGACATAGGCCCTATGTAGGAAAACTTAACTTATGTAATGATGACAGGAAAAGTATGTGAACTGACATGGATGAAATATGTACTAATGTTTGTTAATGAATGGAATGTTTGTTGTGTTGATTGGAACTTGTATTAATTATATATACTTTCTTGATGTTGTGTAGAATGGCACCAAAACGTTCAGCCCAATTGTCGGAAGTGGACGTGAGTCGTTTGATTGCTCAACAGTTAGAGGCGGCGATACCGGATATAGTATCGCGCATCGCCGCCAATATTAACAATTCGGCCAATCCAACCCCTCCGAGCAATCAAACGACCACCAATAATGACGGGGAACGAAATACTAATCCTCCGCATAATGATAACACGATTCCGAGTAATGACGCACCACCTAGGGTGGTCGTTACAGACAGTAATGGCCCTATACCTACTGTAGAGACGAACCGTACTGAACCGATTCCTGCATCCAGGGGATGTTCGATCAAAGACTTTATGTTGTGCAAACCCCTAGAATTTAGCGGATCTGAGGGACCCAATGGGTTGGTTAAGTGGATTGAGAAAATAGAGGCTGTTGTGAACATCAGCAACAGCCCTGAGGATTACGTTGTTAAGTATGCTACCTGCACGTTCACGGACCATGCCTTGACATGTGGAACACCATAGTGCAGACTCGCGGTCAGGCGGCGACAAACCGCATGACCTGGACAGAGCTCAAGGCTCTCGTACTGGAACATTTCTGCCCGAAAAACGAACTGCAAAAGTTAGAAAACGAATTGTGGAACCTGGAGATGCAGGGGGCAGACCACTTAGGTTATACAAACCGATTTAATGAATTGTCGCGATTAGTGCCATGGTTGGTCACCCCATAGTCAAAGAGGGTTGAGCGTTATATATGGGGACTAACTCCACTAGTAAGGAGTATAGTCAACTCTGGGGGACACCAGACGTTTGAGAGTGTGGTGACGCAAGCTGGTATCGTCACATACGATTTCGTGAGGAGTGGGTCACTGAAGGTGGCAGGAGAGTCTGCTGGGGGAAAGCGAGGTACGTATGACAATAGGATCCGGGAGAAGCAGCAAAGTAAACGTGCTAGGCCCGCTGCCCAGAACTACACCATGACTAGTTCAGGCGGAAGGCAGGAATCGCAGAAAGGGACGTTCCCTAAATGTGGGAAATGCGGTTGCCAGCATGGTGGCGTGTGCAAGGAGGTAGTGTGCCACCGGTGTGGCAGGAATGGGCACTACGCACCGAGTTGTAGGACAACCCTGAACAATCTGAACCGACAACCGCAACCTATCCGTGCGCAACCATTTAGGACCCAACCAACCCGACAACAAAACCCACAAGGAAACCAAATGATGACCACTAGCCGTGCTTGCTTTGAATGTGGCAGCACAGATCACTTCAAGAGAAACTATCCGAGGCTGAACCAGGGAGGAAATGGGAGACAAGCAATGGGTCAGGCATCGTCATCCAATCCGGCGAGAGGCCGAGCTTTTGTGTTGGGGGCGAACGAAGCACGCCAGGACCCCAGCGTAGTGACAGGTACATTCCTCATCTCTGATCATTACGCTTCTGTATTATTTGATACAGGCGCCGATAGAAGTTTTGTCTCTGTCAAGTTTCTATCAATAGCAAACCTTCCGATTAGTGAAACCATAGAACCTTATACTGTAGAAGTAGCTAACGGTAAAACCATGATAGTTAATCAGATATTTCGGAATTGCCCTTTTATTCTGAACGATAAATCCCTTCCGATTGACTTGTTACCGGTAGAATTGGGTAGTTTTGACGTGATAGTGGGAATGGATTGGTTAGCACGTAACAAGGTAGAAATAAACTGTGAAACGAAAATCGTCAAGATCCGGGTGTCGGATGACGAAGAGGTGTTAGTGCAATGAGAGAAGTCGGGCACAATGATACCATTTATATCCCACCTCAAGGCGTTAAAATATATAAGCCAGGGATGCGTGGCATATCTAGCAAGCTTGACGGCCACCGATTCTAATGAGAAACGGGTGGATGATATCCCGGTGGTACGCGAGTTTCCACAAGTTTTCCCAGAAGAACTTCCTGGATTACCGCCAACCCGACAGGTCGAATTCAGAATCGATTTATTACCTCAAGCTGGCCCTGTTGCTAAAGCACCCTACCGACTTGCACCATCCGAGATGCAAGAATTATCCAATCAGTTGCAAGAATTGTTGGATAAAGGATTTATACGTCCTAGTTATTCCCCGTGGGGTGCATCTGTACTATTCGTGAAAAAGAAGGACGGGAGCCTTAGAATGTGCATTGATTACAGGGAATTGAACAAGTTGACAATCAAAAATAGGTATCCTCTCCCCCGAATCGATGATCTGTTCGACCAACTACAGGGTGCGAGCTACTTCTCAAAAATAGATCTTAGATCGGGATACCATCAGGTTAGAATTCAGGAGGAGGATATCCCAAAAACCGCATTCCGGACTCGCTACGGCCATTACGAATTCTTAGTTATGCCTTTCGGGCTAACAAATGCGCCAGCAGTGTTCATGGATCTCATGAATCGAGTCTGTAAACCCTATCTCGACAAATTCGTCATCGTGTTTATTGACGATATTTTGATATACTCGAAGAGTAAAGAATAGCACGAGCAACACTTAAGATTAATTTTAGAGCTTCTTAATCAGGAGAAGTTGTATGCAAAATTCTCCAAGTGTAACTTCTGGTTACAAGAAGTGCAATTCCTTGGTCACGTTATAAACCATCAAGGAATACACGTTGATCCAAGTAAGGTTGAAGCAATTAAGAACTGGCAAGCGCCTAAATCGCCAAAGGAAATCCGCCAATTCTTAGGCTTAGCTGGATATTATCGTCGATTTATAGAGAACTTTTCCAGCATTGCCCAACCTTTAACCCTTCTGACCCAAAAGGATCGAAAGTATGAATGGGGTGAAGAGCAGGAAACGGCGTTTCAAACGCTAAAACAAAGATTGTGCCAAGCGCCAATCTTAAGTCTCCCCGACGGAGACGATGGTTTTGTCGTGTATTGTGACGCATCCCGGAGAGGGTTAGGATGCGTGTTGATGCAAAATAATAAGGTTATAGCCTATGCTTCTCGACAGTTAAAAATACACCAGAAAAATTACACTACTCATGACTTAGAACTGGGAGCAGTTATCTTCGCACTTAAAATCTGGAGACATTACCTCTACGGTACAAAGTGCACCATCTTCACCGATCATAAAAGTTTACAACACATATTCGATCAGAAAGAACTGAATATGAGGCAACGAAGATGGGTCGAGTTGTTAAGCGACTATGACTGTGACATCCGTTATCACCCCGGCAAGGCTAACGTTGTAGCCGATGCCTTGAGTAGGAAAGATCGAGTTAAACCATTGCGTGTGCGAGCGCTGGGGATGATTGTCCAGTCGAACCTTTCGGATTTGATTCGAGTCGCTCAACGCGAGGCGTTGAAAGAGGAACAATTGGAAAAAGAGGGACTTTACGGTAACGAGAAGAATTTCGAACAGCGCGTGGACGAAATTCTCTATTTCAAAAATCGGATTTGGATCCCGACCCTCCATGACCTTCGTGAATTAATCATGGACGAAGCGCATAAATCGAAATATTCCATACATCCGGGATCGGATAAGATGTACAAGGATGTAAAGGAGTTCTACTGGTGGCCGGGTATGAAAAAGGATATAGCCACCTACGTCGGCAAGTGTACGACGTGTGCGAGGGTTAAGGCGGAGCACCAGAATCCCTCGGGGATGTTACAACAACCGGAAATTCCTGAATGGAAGTGGGAGCGGATCACGATGGATTTTGTGACACATCTCCCCAAGATGTCCCGAGGACATGATGCAATTTGGGTAATCGTGGATCGATTAACCAAAACAACACATTTTATCCCGATTAGAAATAATTATAACACAGAGAGACTTGCGCAGATTTATATAAATGAAATTGTGTCTCGTCATGGGATACCCATCTCAATCATCTCCGATCGGGATAGCCATTTCACCTCCAAGCTTTGGCAAGCTGTGCAAGAAGCGCTGGGAACGCGTATTAATCTAAGCACAGCTTACCACCCTCAGACCGATGGTCAGTCTGAGAGGACCATCCAAACCCTGGAGGATTTGCTTCGTGCATGCGTACTGGATTTTAAGAGAAATTGGGATCAACATCTCCCACTCGTTGAATTTTCCTATAATAACAGTTACCATAGCAGTATAAAGGCAGCACCTTACGAAGCATTGTATGGACGGAGGTGCCGATCACCACTCTGCTGGACTGAGGTGGGCGACGCACAGGTTATTAGATCAGATCTGGTCCAGGAAACGACCAGCAAAATTCTTGAAATTAAGAACAATCTGAAGGCCGCACGGGATCGGCAGAAGAGTTATGCCGATACCCGTAGAAAACCGTTATCATTTGAGAAAGGTGATAAAGTGTATTTGAAAGTATCACCTTGGAAAGGAGTAGTCAGATTTGGAAAGGCGGGGAAGTTAGCCCCTAGATACATTGGACCGTTCGACATTATTGCAAAAATCGGTCCTGTAGCATACCGATTAGAACTGCCTGATGAACTGAGTGCAGTTCACAACGTGTTTCACGTGTCGAACTTGAAAAGGTGTCTGTCGGATGAGACATCGGTGTTACCTTTAGAGGGTGTCCAAATAAATGATAAGCTCAACATTGTAGAGGAGCCCATAGAAATAGTAGACGGGAAAATCAAGCAACTTAGACACAATAAGATCTCGTTGGTCAAAGTTAGATGGAACTCGCAACGAGGCCCAGAATATACTTGGGAACGAAAGGACGAACTTCGGAAGAAATACCCCCACCTATTTCCGCAAAAGGAAGTAGTTGATGCGTAAAATTTCGAGGACGAAATTTTTGTAACGGGGGGAGAATGTAACGATTCCGGCAAATTCAGGTATACCTTAGCCGGAATATACTATTACGTGTTATTCAATACTGAATATATGAATTATAATGTGTTTATACGATTATATAAGATTCGCAGTACGAATTATACTCGAATATACAGCTAGTCGTATTGAAATTACGATTAATCGATGAACGGTTATTGAAACCCGAACGAATCGGGGATTACATTATAGACGAAATATATAATGTTTAGTGATGTGTACGAAGTATTAAAGCTTCGGGATAAGTGAATTATAGCACAGAAAAAGGATTTCGACTTATTAGTACGTCGGTACGATAAACGAAACCTTTAACATCAAACCAAGCAAGATACGATCGATCAAGCCGAAAAAGATACACAATTACCGACAATATGATGTGTTAAGTCAATAAATGTCATGGTTTAAGTTTTTAAAGTTTTTAAATCGGTTTTATATAAATTTAAATTTTAAGCCGAAAAACGACCGTTTTGGCCTCGTTTTGAGCGGAATTAAACGTTTAACCGAAAAACGAACTGAACTAGATTATCCACAACATTATCCGGATTACACAATCCGAATGTGTGGCCAAGGTTGAAGATGTGGGCCCCACCCCACACCTTACTAGGACCGATCGGTCCAATACACACACCAAAACATTTCATTTTCCTTTTTTAACATCCCAACTCTCCAAATCCTCTCAACCCTACATACATTCATCCTAAATCCTTGATTTTTAAGCAAGAAACACAAGGTAAAAACATGGTTATAATGATTAATTCATAGTTTTGATTCCATAATCTTGAGAAAATGAGGTTTCAAATGAAAAATGGGTGAAAACCCGAGATGAAACCGATTCTTGCATGATCAAGTGATGTATACAAGTTATACAAGGGATCTTGGTCCAAGAAAGGAGTTAAAAGAGTCAAAAACGAATTTTTACGGTTAAAATCTTTGTTTTGATGTCTTAACCGAAACCATGAAAGAAATGGCTTGATTGTGGGTATAACTTGCTTGGTGTGGTGTTGTTGTGCTTGTAGGTGTTGTATCTAGTTGCTAGCAAAGGCTAGAAAGCAAGATCTTTGCGATCTAAAGCTAGAAACACAAGGTAGTTCGGTTTTTCGTATGATTTGTAAGATTTGGACAGATTGTGGTAGACTTAGAGTTGAGTCATGAAATTTCACAGAGATGATCTACACATGAAAATATGAGATCTGTGAAATTTTGGTAATTTTTGGATAAGGGATGAATATTTGGTGAATTTAATGCTCGGTTTTGGCTAAAAATGGTGAAAAATAGCTAAACATCATGAAAAATTCTGGAAAAATTTAGATAAGCTTTTTATAACATACAAAAGTCACACACAAAATTTCAGGTCCATTGGAGAAGTCTAAGTAGGCTTTCCGGTAAAACGAGTCCTAGGGTTTTCTAGCTCGGTTTTGGTGAAAATGGCATGAAAAATAAGTTTTTGGTTCTGTAAAATTTACTGGGAACTATATGGATGGCAAGAGTCATCCTAGAAAAATTTGGGATTTTTCTAAGGTCGTTTGGTATTTTCGACATATTTGGTGTTTAAAAGACGTTTAAAAATAGATAAATAAATGTTAAATATAGAAATTAAATCTGGAAATATTTTTATTAAATTCCTTACTGTCAAAAACTTAATTTTGCAAAATTTCAAGATCTGAGACTAAACGGATATTTATTTGTGCTAAATGGAACTTAAAAACAAAATTTTAAAGCTTAAAACGCGTAAACCGGCAAAGTTCGCCTAAGCGAGCTGACTGGTGTATAAAAACCTTAAAAATGGACTATTTTCATGAAACTAAGTTAATCAAGTGAAAATAAATCATCCGAAAATAATTCGGATGATTTGGGTAATTTTACCCGATTTAGCAGTTTCCGGTGTATTAAAGACGGAAACGGGCCCCGCGGCCAAACGGGGTGTCTAAACCGAGCTCTAATTTCACCACTTTAATTAAAATATCCATAACAACTATTTTCGGGTCGTATGTGGCCAAACTCATTTTTGAAAACATAAAGACGAATAACCGTGCTAGGCACGCAAAACGAGAAAACAAACTAATGGTAGTTTTGACTAAAGAACTCTAAGTGATATCACAATCTAAGTCCTGAGAAGTGTTTCGGGGTAAACATTGTCCCCGGATCGTGTACGGTACTGGGTTAACAGTGTCCCCGGACGTACCGGTTAACACGAATTTAAGATATATTAATAGAAATTGTGTAGTAACGACTTAGGGATCGTATTACAGATCCGGACCGGTAGCTGTGCGCAGTATTACATCTTTGCTCACAAAAAGGTGAGTTTTCACGAGCCCCTTTTACTGAACTGTTTTAAATATTTTCCCGGGGCGGAAAGTATGTTTATATCAAAATGTTTAAGTACATGCTGATCGCATGGAAATGAATGTATTTATATATGTTTTATTGTACGGGAATCGTACGGAAATGTACTAAGATGGTAATTGTCTGAGTTGCTAACATTGTAAGGCCTCGCAACACGAGTGATTAGCTAAAAGCCGGTAGAGTGTGAATAGTACTATTGGTCTGACAAACCCAACTGGTCCGGCATGGATTTGCTGATGTTTCCCAGCCAGTTGCACATGTCTATTTTGGGTGTTATATATATTTTGCTATGTAATGTTAGACATAGCGGTTTGGGGCAGTTCCGTGGACGGGGGATATGTCACGGGTCCGTGGGCGGGGGATATGCCACGGGGATTGTGTGTGATAGTCAGAGGTTTCACTTGTGGGCTCAGCATAATTACATCGCTAATATATGATTTATTATAATAAATTGTCAATGTTTATTTAAATCTGTGAAACTCACCAACTATTCGTAGTTGACCCGTTTTTCTTTCCATGCTTTCTAGGTACTCCCAAATTGGAATGAGTGATACGTGCTTGATGATGTGTGCTATTTGTGGAAGATTAAGGATCTATATTTTGCATTAAATATGTTAATGTACTATCGGTAAAACTTATGTGATAACACCTAGATAGTAACGAAACTCGGAACAATGTAATTCGTTTAAATTAATGTAGTGGTGTTTTCTTTATAAGCAATGCTGTTGATATCAGATGTGTCTGTTGCATCCCGTGTACGTTTCCGCTGCGGTTACGGGGTGTTACACAACCCCTCATTCTTGTGTCCATTATGGTCATGGATCACGGTCCTGGTCATGGATCACGGTCCTGGTTCTGCCAGTTAATATGGATGTTGTCCCCAAATGTCTTCCCATTTCCAAACCTCATCAATTAAGGAGAGCCTATAGTTCTCGTATGTGCATATGTCGTCCCAATGCCAACCCCACCCTCTCCATCCCAAAACCAAGCCGCTCTTCCGTCATAATTGGCAACCAAGCGGTTTGTATTTCCTACAACTTATGGACAATCCAAGGCTATTACTTGACATCATTAACTTATGACCACCTGGCCCGCTCAATAATGGCAATTGCGAGCTGTCGGTAGCAACTAAGCTGTTGAGCCGAAGTAAGCCAAAATTAAAAATATTTTACTTGGGTTTGTAGGAACCGAATTCGTGAATTGAGTAAATAAACAGAAAATTAACAAACAGTTTTATTACTCATACAATACAATACAAGAATCTGAAATACAATACAGAATCAAAGAAATAAACCAAATACAATACGGAAAAAAGAAATATAAACGGTTTGGCAGAGGATCGTGTTGAACACGGGGCCCTTAAAACAATATTTCGAGTCTCCCAAGAGAACTCGTTGTTTCCCAGGGTACAACAGCCGGAGCAGTAATACTGCCGGAGTTAACCGTAAACCTGAAAAAGGTTTGAATGAAAGAAACCAGAAATGTAGAAGAAGAAGAAGTTGGAAAAACCTTGCAACAATGCTTGTGTTGTGTATAAGGTTTGGTGTGTGTCGCAACTTAGTTTACCTCTCTATTTATAGAGGAAAAACAAGGCACAAGTTTTTCATCCCACCAATGTGGGATACACCACTATAGTATTTTCTTTCAAATACACACAATCACACATCGATATCTCATTCATCAATGTCTATTAGTGTGCATTTGTTGTGTCATAACAACCTACTAATGCACACGTAACAAATTTTCCAACAGGGTCATGGTAATGCGATTCTATAAATTACAAGGGTTTCATCGAAACACAACATTAAACTCATCACTCATAGCCACAATGGATGCACACTTGTGTGAGGGTACATCACACCATTTAGGGTTCCCATTTGTTTGTTATTTCTAAAGAAACGATATAAAGAAAGGCTCCCTCAAATGTCGGATAAGTTTTTGTATTTCTGTTCTTATATTCAATATTAAACTTACTACTTTGAGAATCGATCTCTTATTAATCGTGTTTTTGTTTTGTACCCACTTTAGCTAGTTATGAAGCCTTCATAGGGAGAATGCAAACCCAAGAATAATTAATTTTATATTACACTAGTTTTTATCCTTGTATTACGGGAGTTGTTTCACAATATTTATTTCTTATATTTATATATTTTTTTGTATTTTAATTTTATTTATTGTAATGAAATTAATAATATACTTAAGATTCAATGATAAAAGAGTTTCACAAATAAATGAGATGAGATAACACGGTTTAAAAGCTATTTGGTGTGACCCATGACCCGCTTATTTTTTACTATAAAAATTGTTTGTTAATTATAAATAATATATTTTTTAAATTGGATACTAATTTTTAGTATATCCCTATTTTATCTTCTTTATTTTATATTTATTCGTTTATGTTCATTTATTATAATTTGGATATAATTTTGTAAAAATTTTCACTTAAGTTAAACTTAGAAGAAAAAAGAATCGTTAACACGTTGAGAAATTAAAATTAGGGTTTGATTACGAGGTTTGTTTTACATTTTACGTTTCTATACTTATATATTATTTTGTATTTTAATTTTATCTATTGTAAGGAAATTAATTATATACATAGTGTTTGATGATGAAAGGGTTTCACAAATGAATGACGAGACCCATGGTCCGCTTATTTTTTATACTATAAAATTGTTTCATAATTATAAATAATATCTTTTTTTTAATCGGATATTATTATTTAGTATATTCCTATTTATAAGATTTTCATATCAAATATTTGGTGGGATTAATTTTTAATAAAATGAGATGTTATAACCCGTTTAATGGCTATCGGGGTTTGGTGAGACTCATACCCGTGAATTCAGGTTAAATGCATGATCAGAAACCACCGTTTACAAATAAGGCAATCTGATGGCTTGAGAGAAAATAGGAAGGTTTCGTTTATATATATTTAAGATTTAAGATTAAGATTATATAAATACTAGCTTTTATCCCCTGTATTACGAGAGTTATTTTACGTTTTCGTTTATAATATTTGTATTTTAATTTTATTTATTGTATAGAAGTTAATAATATTCTTAGTATTTGATGATGAAATGATTTCACATATAAATAAGAAGTTACAACCCGGTTTAAATTCTATATGGATTTGGTGAGGCCCATGACCCGCTTATTATTTTACTATAGAATTTCTTGTTATTATAAATAAAATATATCTCTTTTGAAAGAAATCATATATTAATTTTTTGTATATCCCTATTTTATAGGATGTTCATATCAAATATTTTGTGAGATTAATTATTAATTTAATGAGATGTTAAAACCTGTTTAAGGAATATCTGGGTTTGGTGAGACTCATACCCGTGAATTCGGGTCAAATGCATGAGAATCCTCCATTTACAAATGTTTCGTTTATATCTTAATTATATATATAAACGAAAGTTTCCTAAATTCTCCCAATCCACCAGATTGCTTTATTCTTAACTGAATGCTTCTCATTAATTTGAGCCGAATTCACGGGTATGAGTCTCACCAAACCCAGATAACCTTAAACGAGTTATAACATTTCATTAATTAAAAATTAATCTCACAAAATATTTGATATGAAAAAATCTTATAAAATAGAGATATATTAAAAATTAATATCCATTTTTTTAAGAAAAATATATTATTTATACTAAGAAACAATTTTATAGTAAAAATAATAAACGAGTCATGTGTCTCCCAAACCCATAGCTTTTAAAACGAGTTATAACATCTCATTTAATTGTGAAACCCTTTCATCATTAAACTCTAAGTATATTATTAACTTTCTTACAATAAATAAAACTAATATCCAATAAAATATAACTATTAGACACGAAAAAGAAATACAACCCCTATAATACAGAGGATTAAACTGGTATAATATATCAATATATATATATATATACTCAGTTTAAATTTAGTGAAAATTCATATTAAATTCATATTTTCATTTATATTTACAATATTTTAAAATAGTCATATTATATTTTACGGGTAAAGCTAAAATACAAAGGACAACAAAAATGAGAATGGTAAGAAGGAATCCAGTCCATTGATTTTAGATTTGAATGGCTGAGATTAATTTAATAAATAAAAATTGATAGAAAAGGCATGAAGGTAATAACTCACCTTTGTTGACTTTATCTCTCCACATGCAAGACACATGTAAATTCTCCAATCATTTTAAAATCTCCATAATTTTTTCATACTTCATTAGTTTTTTTAAAAAAAATCACCATAATAATAAGCGTTTTTTATCTTTAATATGATTATCATATTGTTATATAAAAATAAAAAAAATGGGTTTTTTTAATTGTGTTTTTTTGTTGTTCATTGTGTCTTTTAGTTGAGTTTTCATATGAATTGTATTATAGATTTTAATCATTATATTTTTCAATTGGTACTTATATTAAAGACAAAACTTAAAACAAAGATTACGTCATTGTGTCGTTTTGACCCTATATTTTACACCTATCTCATATATAGAAGTCGATAATATTATAATTTTACCCCTTGTACTTGTCAAGATAAAGTCATAAAACCTCTTCGTAGAAAAATCCATTCACCGGAAGCTGCCTTTATCTATAATATTAAAGTACAGAAAGAAAAAATAATGGTAAAGACCTTTCATCACATAAAATTTGTACTATGAAAAGTAGAGAAATGAGAATATTCTTTTCAGTTTTGTATGCCTCTAGCTTTTGTTCTAATTTCTAAATTTGATACCATTAACCCTCTTTTAATCACGTGGAGCATGTTTTACAATTTTTTTATTATAATGTTTTAATTATTGAATATAAAAATGAAGTTTAAAGAATCAAGAAAGAAACAACCAACAAAAGTATTTATTAAGTAAATACTTTTTAATTTTAAATCTTTATTACTAAATATTTGATTAAAAATTTTTAACAGCAAAATTTCACATTTACTAAAATACTTAAAACCATTTAAAACCTTTACCTCATATTTTGTGAGTGAAGACTCCATACCACTAGATTAATAGTCCATACATGATTAAATTTAATAGAGTAAGTTATTATTGTGACCGTGGTTTTTTTCTTACCGTTCATTCAGCCCAAATACAACATATGACGAAGTTGCAGCTGATATTAGATTTGATTTTGGTTGAGATTTTGTCAAAGTCATAAATGGTTGTTTATTTTATTTTATTTGTATTTTCTTACTTCATTTTTATTATTGTTTTCTTTTATTTTTTTTAACTTTTACTCTATATATATATGTGACAAAAAATTTAATTAATTAATTAATTTTTATTTGATAAAAGTGTATACTTTTTATTCAATTTGTTAATTACCATTTGTTTGAATAAGCATATATTCTTCACTTTTTATTTACAGATTTCTGTAAAATCTATTAGATAATTATGTAAGCAATTTATTTGTTTTATATAAATAATTTTACACGTCTCATAATTTATATATTTTGTTATATTTAATTAATTAAACAAAGTTTTCTTATTCTTATTCGTTTATTAAGAAATTAAGAAAATTATGTTTGTTCTCAGTTCTTCGTACATAATTTTTTATGTTATCAATCTTTCAACATAAATGGTGTCAACACTTAGTAAGATAATAAGTACCTTTTCATTTTGAAGCACTAACATACATCAACTGTATGATTTTAATTATTAGTTACATATACTCAACAAACCTATGTAGTTTCAGTATAAGAAATTCGGTTTTAGAAGCAGTATTAAGGTTAAATAAAGAAATTCTATACTGCATGCGACATTAATAGTATTGTTGGAAAATTTGTTAAGTGTGCATTAGTAGGTTGTTATGACACAACAAATGCACACTAATAGACATTGCTGAATGAGATATCAATGTGAGATTGTGTGTATTTGAAAGAAAATACTGGTGTATCCCACATTGGTGGGATGAAAAACTTGTGCCTTGTTTTTCCTCTATAAATAGAGAGGTAAACTAAGTTGCAACACACACCAAACCTTACACACAACACAAGCATTGTTTCAAGGTTTTTCCAACTTCTTCTTCTACATTTCTGGTTTCTTTTATTCGAACCTTTTTCAGGTTTATGGTTAACTCCGACAGTACTACTGCTCCGGCTGTTGTACCCTGGGAAACAACGAGTTCTCTTGTGAGACTCGAAATATTGTTTTAAGGGCCCCGTGTTCAACACGATCCTCAGCCAAACCGTTTATTTTTTTCCGTATTGTATTTGGTTTGTTTCTTTGATTCTGTATTGTATTGTATGAGTAATAAAACTGTTTGTTAATTTTCTGTTTATTTACTCAATTCACGAATTCGGTTCCTACAATCTTAAAACAATATTTTTAAAACCGTTTCGTGAAAACTTTGTTTAAATTTTCAGAAACTATTCTGTTTTGATCAAAACCAGTTTTGTTTCAAAATAGTATATGGTTTAAAAAACAGTTTTTTCTTTTCTGTTTTGGTCTCAGAATCAAGAATTGGATCTTCAAAGTTGGACTTAAACACTTTGTTTTGGTCTCAGAAAAAACTTTGTTTAAATTTTCAGAAACTATTCTGTTTTGATCAAAACCAGTTTTGTTTCAAAATAGTATATGGTTTAAAAAACAGTTTTTTCTTTTCTGTTTTGGTCTCAGAATCAAGAATTGGATCTTCAAAGTTGGACTTAAACAGATTCGTTCTTGGTTTAACATTCTGAAATCAGAAAAGGCTCCTTTTTGGGCTGTTTTTGGCTATCTAGCACGAGATAGCTTATCGTGAAAACTTTGTTTAAATTTTCAGAAACTATTCTATTTTGATCCAAACCAGTTTTGTTTCAAAATAGAATATGTTTTAAAAACAGTTCTTTCTTTTCTGTTTTGGTCTCGAAATCAAGAATTGGATCTTCAAAGTTGGACTTAGACAGATTCGTTTTTGGTTTAACATTCTGAAATCAGAAAAGGCTCATTTTTGGGCTGTTTTTGGCTATCTAGCACGAGATAGCTTATCGTGAAAACTTTATTTAAATTTTCAGAAACTATTCTATTTTGATCCAAACCAGTTTTGTTTCAAAATAGTATATGTTTTAAAAACAGTTTTTCTTTTCTGTTTTGGTCTCAGAATCAAGAATTGGATCTTCAAAGTTGGACTTAGACAGATTCGTTCTTGGTTTAGCATTCTGAAATCAGAAAAGGCTCCTTTTTTGGGCTGGTTTTGTTCTCGCACGAGATAAAGCTATCTCGCACGGGATAAATTTATCTGGCAAATTTCAGAATTTTCTGAATTTTTTTTCTAAGTTACTAACTTGGTCTGTTTTCTGTGTGCAAGAATGACATGACCAACCCCAAACACTTCTAATGCTACCCCTGCTGTCCATTTGACCACCCCAGCCAATGTGGGAGCGACCACAATGGCTAACCATGCTAAAAAACCCGAAAAGTTCACGGGTGTCCACTTTAAGAGGTGGCAGCAGAAAATGTTTTTCTACTTGACAACCTTGAACTTAGCACAGTTCTTGGAGAAAACAGCCCCCATACCCACTGCCCAAGATGATGGCTAAAGTGTGAGTGCTTTGGACGCTTGGAAACATTCTGAATTTCTATGTCGCAATTACGTGCTCAATGGTTTGGCGGATCCATTGTATAACGTCTATTGTGGGATAAAGACTGCGAAATAACTATGGGAGTCTTTAGACAAGAAGTATAAAACCGAAGATGCGGGAACAAAGAAATTTGTTGTGGCCCGTTTTTTGGACTTTAAACTGGTTGACTCCAAGACTGTGATCACCCAAGTCCAAGAACTACAAGTTATACTTAATGAAATTCATGCCGAGGGTATGACACTTAGTGAAACGTTCCAAGTTGCAGCCATAATTGAAAAGTTGCCTCCTAGTTGGGTTGAGTTTAAGAATTATCTTAAGCACAAACGAAAGGAGATGACTATTGATGAATTAATTGTTCGTCTTCTTGTGGAAGACAATAAAACGGCACAAAAATCAGCTCGTGTGGAGCCAATGGCTAAGGCCAACATGGTTGAACTTGGACAATCTTCTAAGGGGGGCATAAGGGTAAGGGTAAAATGAATAAGGGAAAGGGAAAGGTGAACCTTGGACTTGTAACATCCTAAAATTTTTATAATGTTAAATAAAAGAAAGTTATGTTTAGTGATTTCACGTTTTAGTTATTTAATGTCGAGTAAGGAACGGGTCATGGGCTTAGATTACGTAAGATGGGTTAAATGAGAATGGGCCTTGGGTCCGTGGGCTTGAGAGATATAAATACCCATCCCAAGCCCAAGATATCATTTTATTTCCATCTTTCTCTTTTACACACTCAAAAACACACACATAACCGACCGAGATCCGAAGTCGAGACCCGAGATTTTGCTGGTAGATCTGAGTTGGAAAGGTAAGAACTAATCCCGCAAAGCTAATATTACTGAAGATGGTTAGGATTTGACGGGTTAATCGGACCCGAAACACAACTGCCCAAATCGGACCCCTAAAACGTCGATTTTAGGCCGATTTGATGGTTGGGATTTGTAGGCGCCGATCATACGATTCCGTGGGTACCAAAATCGAGTTATTTGGCTAAGAAACGAAGGAGTTATGGGCAAACAGATCTGCAGTGCGACAACTTCGCCTTCATCTGGGCAACTTCGCCTTCAAGCGATGAACTTCGCCTGCAAGCTAAGTTCGCCTGATGAACTTCGCCTGCAAGCCAAGTTCGCCTGATGATAAGTTCGCCTGAAGCCAAGTTCGCCTGATGGCAACTTCGCTGAAATGGTAACTTCGCCTAAGGTTTAACTTCGCCTAAAAGCCAAGTTCGCCTGAGGTTTAACTTCGCCTAAAAGCCAAGTTCGCCTGAGGTTTAACTTCGCCTAAAAGCCAAGTTCGCCTAAGGTTTAACTTCGCCTAAAAGCCAAGTTCGCCTGAGGTTTAACTTCGCCTAAAAGCCAAGTTCGCCTAAGGTTTAACTTCGCCTGAAGCCAAGTTCGCCTAAGGTTTAACTTCGCCTGAAGCCAAGTTCGCCTAAGGTTTAACTTCGCCTAAAGTGAAGTTCGCTTAGAAAATAAATTAAAAACCTAATGGAAAATGTGTTAAGGCAGTTATCGAAAATAAAATTTTTCCAAGCTGACCTGGCAGCTTAACCCCAGCCAGGGGCTCTGCCCCTTGGACCCCGCTAGGGGCTGCCGCCCCTAGAACCCCGCTGCCAGGGGCGCTGCCCCCGGACCCCCGTTCGTTGTGGGTCATATATAGATAGAAATACAAAACGAGAAGTAGTAGTTAATTGATATGTGTAAATATTATACAGTTAGCCGAGCCCAGTTAAAGAAAGGAATTACGATCAACGGCGAGCGTAACAGGATCCAGGTGAGTTTCTAGCCCCATTCCTTGTTATGTTTTCGGGGCTGTGTGCATACTCGATGTGTTGTTAATACATTTATCCTAAGTGATAAGTGTATGCCATATGTGATATATGTGATATGTATGAATGATTGCTTGATGGTTCGTGAACGATCTTCGGATATTGCACGTACTGTCAGGTTGTAACGTTATAAAGCCATATGCGATATATGTGATATGTACGAATGATTGCTTGATGGTTCGTGAACGATCTTCGGATATTGCACGTACTGTCAGGTTGCAACGTTATAAATATGGCAAGTATGATATGTATGTTTATGTGTATGAACGTAATAAAGTTAATAAAAGAAGGAAATGACGGTTGTATGGTTGTATGGTTACGAAAAGGGTACCAAGCCCTAATAATACTCGAGGTATGTTGCATGGTTGTATAGTAACGAAGAGGAAACTGAACCCTACTAATATTCGAAAGCAAGGGACCAGACCCTTATAATATCTGTGATGTTAGGGACCAGACCCTTACAATATCTGTGATGTTAGGGACCAGACCCTTATAATATCTGTGATGTTAGGGACCAGACCCTTACAATATCTGTGATGTTAGGGACCAGACCCTTATAATATCTGTGATGTTAGGGACCAGACCCTTATAATATCTGTGAGGTTATAGGGCGAAAGGCTCTTTAAAACGTATGATTATGAATGTAAAGAAAGTATGTAAGTAAGAATGAAGGTATGAGTACTTATGTGTGTATGAAAGAAAGTTATGAGGTTAAGTACGTATGTATGTAATAAGGTATTGTATGGTATTGTATGATTAACTAGAACTCACTCAGCGTAGCTGACTTTTAGTATGCACGCAGGTGAGTAGGTTGAGACAGCTGGCTTGAGTGGAGGACACATGGCAGAAGACTAAAGCCTGGCATCTGAAGATCTGATATGTTTTATAAGTTATGTTTTGATTTTGAAAGACAAGAGGAATGTTTTAAGACATGATTATGAATTGATATGTAATGTTTTATGAAAGTTTTATATTCCGCGTAAAGTTTTTAATTAACTCTGATATTTAGAACTGTGTTTATGAGTAAATCCAACACGAAAGTAGGGTTACCGGTAACGGGGCCTTACAAGTTGGTATCAGAGCAAAGTTCGAGAGATTTAAGCATCCTACATGCTTAGACTCGAACAGAGAATGGGATTTAAGTAAGAAAAGAAAGAAGATGCCTGTTCAAGAATGCCATGTGTCGCTCAAGCAAGATCAGTAAAGGTGAAAGGTATGATTAAATGATATACGTTAATGAGAAAGAAAAGATATGAGAATGGTACGGATAGGAATAATTGATTGGTTGAATTGACTAACTACTTAAGTAGAACCAGCACAAATAGACTCATAAAAGGAGGTGTATAGGACACGGAAAGTAACGTGATCAGCTAATCACAACTGGCCACTGTTATTACCTGTTAGCCTTACTATCCTTGTACTAGATAGTTCCTTGAGTGATGATGTTTGTGTTTTCCCCTTTAGAATACTAATGGCTGGAGCTGGAGAATTTGTTGAAACTGGGGGTCGCGCTGGGCGTCGTGGCAGGCCTCGTCTTGTCCGGCAACCCTCGGTGGAAGAAGCTTCCCACACCGAAGATGAAGGAAGCGCAGCTGGAGGAGACCAGAACAACAACGAGGAAGTTCAACTTAGCCCTGCAGTTCAAGCAGCCATCGTTCAGGCTGTAGTTGCTGCTGTGAAGAACCTGAATCCCGAAGGATCTGCTGGAAGCCGTGAGCGAACTGCTGAAGGGGCGGGTGGTGATGGTAGAAAGGATGGGGAAGGTGAAAGAGGGGCCTCGAGTGGGGATAAGTCTGTGAAAGTCGATGATAGGAGAGGAGGACAAGGTGGGTGCAGCTATAAGTCCTTCAAAGGTTGTGACCCGCCTAAGCTGACTGGTTTAGGAGACGCAATCGCTACTCTCCAGTGGATAACCGCTATGGACAAGGTTATCCGCATTAGCGAATGCCGTCCCGACCAAGCTGTGGGTTATGCTACTCAGTCATTCGTAGATGAGGCTATGTATTGGTGGGAGAGTGTGGAGCAGAGGAAGACCTGTGAAGAGATCAAAGAGATGAAGTGGGAAGATTTGAAAGAGCTGGTAATGAAGAAGTTCTGTGCAGATGCCGAGGTTGAAAGAACGGAGATGAAGTTCCAGAATTTAAAAGCCGGTATGATGACGCATCGTGAGTATACCACGGAGTTCAACCGGCTATCTAGGTTGGTGCCTGACATGGTTGACACTGAGGTCAAGAGAATCAAATGTTATGTGAGGGGGTTGCCACAAAAGGTCCGCATGTTAGTCAGGGCGATTCAACCTGCTACTTTTGATTCGGCTGTTAGACTCGCGGAAATGGTCTATGCTGACGGGGCCGCGGATGATAGGGTGGAAAGGGACGAAGAGAAAGAGAAGAAAGGGGTCACTCCTGCTAAACGACCCGGTACTCAGTTATGGAACTCCAAGGATAAGAAACAGAAAGTGTGGGAGAAGAGATCGTGTAAGACCTGCGGGAAGAGGCATGGTGGTGAGTGCAAGTGGGGTAAAAGTTCTAATGTTTGTCTCAAATGTGGAAAGGCTCATGGTGGAGAATGCAGAATGGGGTCGAATGCCTGTTATAAGTGCGGGAAGGTAGGGCATTATGCCAATGAGTGCAGTGCGAAGCCAGCATGTTACAAATGTGGCAAGACAGGCCATATGTCAAGGGAGTGCACTGAAGGTGTAGCTGGAGGTACTGGAAAGAAGGATGCCGATCAAGCTAGGCCCAGAACTAGAGCCTACATGCTGACCCAGGAACAAGCCAGGCAGATTCCGGATGTCGTCACAGGTACGTTTCTAGTGAACGATGTTTCCGCTTCTGTATTATTTGATTCTGGTGCGAATAGAAGTTTTGTAGCTACGACGTTTAGTAAACTAGCTAAAATGAAAGGCTGCCGAGTGTCTGAAACTTTTGTAGTAGAAACCGCAAGTGACACTTCGGTGAAAATAACAAAAATGGTTAAGAATTGTAAGATAGTGTTAGAGGGACATGAGTTCCCTGTTACTTTGTATGTTATGGCCTTAGGAGGGTTCGATGTAGTCTTGGGTATGGATTGGTTGTCTGAGTTTGAGGCTCAGATAGTATGTAAAAGTAAGATGATAAGGTTAAAGTCATTGGATGGTAGTGCGGTGACGGTTTATGGTGATAAGGAGAGTTATGGGCTTAATGTCATTTCGATGATAAAAGCCGAGGGTTTGTTAAGGCGAGGGTGCGGTGCCTACCTGGCGTATGTTGTCAACGCTACGGCCGAGACGAAAGAAATGAAGAATGTTCCTATTGTGCGCGACTACCCAGAAGTATTCCCTGAGGATCTTCCGGGGTTGCCACATGAGCGAGAGATAGAATTTCAGATAGATCTAGTACCAGGAGCCCAGCCCGTCGCGAAGGCGCCTTACCGTCTAGCACCGTCCGAGATGAAGGAATTAATGTCCCAACTGCAAGAACTCCTCGACAAGGGTTTTATCAGACCGAGTGTTTCTCCGTGGGGCGCACCGGTTTTGTTTGTGAAGAAAAAGGATGGAAGTATGAGAATGTGCATAGACTATCGTGAGTTGAATAAGCTTACGGTAAAGAATAGATACCCCTTGCCTAGGATTGACGATCTGTTTGACCAACTGCAAGGTTCGAGTTGGTTCTCACGAATAGATCTCAGATCAGGCTACCATCAGCTGAAGGTGAAAGAGGTAGACATCCCTAAAACAGCGTTCCGAACGCGGTATGGACACTACGAGTTCCTTGTAATGTCATTCGGTCTAACAAATGCTCCTGCAGCATTTATGGACATGATGAATAGGGTGTGTCGACCGATGTTGGATAAGTCGGTTATCGTCTTCATCGATGATATATTGATTTATTCAAAGAGTGAGTCTGACCATGCCGAGCATCTGAGAGAGGTATTGGAAGTTCTGAAGAAAGAAAGGTTGTACGCCAAGTTTTCGAAGTGCGCATTCTGGTTAAGAGAAGTGCAATTTTTAGGTCATGTGGTTAATCCGGAGGGGATTACCGTGGACCCAGCTAAGATTGAAGCGATAACGAATTGGAAGACTCCGCAGAATCCGACTGATATACGAAGCTTCCTAGGGTTAGCTGGCTACTATAGGAGATTCATCGAAGGTTTCTCCAAGATAGCCGCACCGCTGACCGGTATGACCCGAAAGACGATAGTATTCAATTGGGGAAAGTTTCAGGAGGAAGCCTTTGAAGAATTGAAGAAGAGACTCACGCAAGCTCCAATCCTTACTTTACCCGATGGTGATGAGGATTTTGTTGTTTGTGCTGATGCCTCGCATCAAGGGTTAGGTTGCGTGTTGATGCAACGAGGGAAGGTGATAGCCTACGCGTCTAGACAGTTGAAGGTCCATGAGAGTACTTATCCGACGCATGATTTGGAGTTAGCAGCTGTAGTGCATGCTCTTAAGATATGGAGGCATTATCTATACGGCACTAAGTGTACTATCTATACCGATCATAAGAGTTTAAAGTACTTCTTCGAGCAGAAAGAACTGAACATGAGACAGAGAAGATGGTTAGAATTGATAAAGGATTACGACTGTGAGATTAAGTATTACCCCGGTAAGGCTAACGTGGTCGCTGATGCGTTAAGTCGTAAGAATGAGGAAGTCCTTGTAACCGTGAAGTCATATAAGTTGATCATGAACTCAAGTCTTTTTGAAGGAATCATCAAAGTGCAGTCAGAAGTGTTAGTAGACGAAGGGTTAATAAGGAAAGAAAGGATTTATGGCCAGCAAGATGAGTTGATGGAAAACACTCATGGAGTTAAAACTAGATTTGACCGTATGTGGATTCCACGCCATGGTGATCTTAGAAGTCGAATCTTAGATGAAGCTCATAAGTCAAGGTACTCAATCCATCCTGGAGCTACAAAGATGTACCAAGACTTGAAAAGAGATTACTGGTGGCCAGGAATGAAGAATGATGTAGTGGATTATGTTAGTAAGTGCTTAACTTGCTTACAAGTCAAGGCCGAGCACCAAAAGCCTTATGGGAAGATGCAACCGCTAGAGATACCTGAGTGGAAATGGGAACACATCACCATGGATTTCATAACTAAGCTACCTCGTACAGCTAAGCATCATGATACCATCTGGGTGATTGTGGACCGTTTGACCAAGAGTGCTCACTTTCTGCCCATACGAGAGGCCATCTCGTCAGAAACGTTAGCAAGCTTGTTCATCAAGGAAGTGGTAACCAAGCATGGAGTACCGTTATCGATCGTGTCCGATAGGGATACACGGTTTACTTCGAGGTTCTGGAAGAAATTTCATGAAGCTATGGGGACGAGGTTGAACATCAGTACGGCGTATCATCCTCAAACCGATGGACAGTCTGAAAGGACGATCCAAACCCTTGAGGATATGCTACGTGCTTGCGTTTTAGATTTTGGTGGAAGTTGGGATGATCATCTGCATCTGGCAGAGTTCTCCTATAACAACAGTTACCATTCGAGTATTGGTATGCCACCGTTTGAGATGCTTTACGGTAGACGATGTAGAACCCCGGTGTGTTGGGGTGAGATTGGTCAGAAGGAAATGGGAAGTATAGAAGTGGTTCAAGAAACGTCTTCAAAGTTCGATCAGATCAAAGCAAGAATGAAAGCCGCTCAAGACAGACAAAAGTCTTATGCGGATAAGCGGCGACGACCAATTGAGTTTAACGTTGGCGACTATGTGATGCTTAAGGTCTCGCCTTGGAAAGGAATTATCCGTTTTAGAAAGAGAGGGAAGCTAAGTCCGAGGTACATTGGACCATTTAAAATTTTGTATCGTGTGGGGGAAGTAGCTTATAAGCTGGATTTACCCGATGAGTTAGAAGGAATTCATTCAACCTTCCATGTTTCTCATCTGAGGAAGTGTCTAGCTGATGACACGTCTCACGTGCCATTAATGGACATCGAGGTTGATGAACAATTGAACTACATCGAGCAACCGATAAAGATCGTTGATCGCAAGGAGAAGCAGCTTCGTCACAAGATTATACCCTTGGTAAAAGTGATATGGAAACACCGCAAGGGATCAGATGCTACTTGGGAAGTCGAGGATGAGATGCGCAAGTTTTACCCTAGTTTGTTTATGTAATAGTTAGGTTTCGGGGACGAAACCTCCTTAAGGGGGGAAGACTTGTAACATCCTAAAATTTTTATAATGTTAAATAAAAGAAAGTTATGTTTAGTGATTTCACGTTTTAGTTATTTAATGTCGAGTAAGGAACGGGTCATGGGCTTAGATTACGTAAGATGGGTTAAATGAGAATGGGCCTTGGGTCCGTGGGCTTGAGAGATATAAATACCCATCCCAAGCCCAAGATATCATTTTATTTCCATCTTTCTCTTTTACACACTCAAAAACACACACATAACCGACCGAGATCCGAAGTCGAGACCCGAGATTTTGCTGGTAGATCTGAGTTGGAAAGGTAAGAACTAATCCCGCAAAGCTAATATTACTGAAGATGGTTAGGATTTGACGGGTTAATCGGACCCGAAACACAACTGCCCAAATCGGACCCCTAAAACGTCGATTTTAGGCCGATTTGATGGTTGGGATTTGTAGGCGCCGATCATACGATTCCGTGGGTACCAAAATCGAGTTATTTGGCTAAGAAACGAAGGAGTTATGGGCAAACAGATCTGCAGTGCGACAACTTCGCCTTCATCTGGGCAACTTCGCCTTCAAGCGATGAACTTCGCCTGCAAGCTAAGTTCGCCTGATGAACTTCGCCTGCAAGCCAAGTTCGCCTGATGATAAGTTCGCCTGAAGCCAAGTTCGCCTGATGGCAACTTCGCTGAAATGGTAACTTCGCCTAAGGTTTAACTTCGCCTAAAAGCCAAGTTCGCCTGAGGTTTAACTTCGCCTAAAAGCCAAGTTCGCCTGAGGTTTAACTTCGCCTAAAAGCCAAGTTCGCCTAAGGTTTAACTTCGCCTAAAAGCCAAGTTCGCCTGAGGTTTAACTTCGCCTAAAAGCCAAGTTCGCCTAAGGTTTAACTTCGCCTGAAGCCAAGTTCGCCTAAGGTTTAACTTCGCCTGAAGCCAAGTTCGCCTAAGGTTTAACTTCGCCTAAAGTGAAGTTCGCTTAGAAAATAAATTAAAAACCTAATGGAAAATGTGTTAAGGCAGTTATCGAAAATAAAATTTTTCCAAGCTGACCTGGCAGCTTAACCCCAGCCAGGGGCTCTGCCCCTTGGACCCCGCTAGGGGCTGCCGCCCCTAGAACCCCGCTGCCAGGGGCGCTGCCCCCGGACCCCCGTTCGTTGTGGGTCATATATAGATAGAAATACAAAACGAGAAGTAGTAGTTAATTGATATGTGTAAATATTATACAGTTAGCCGAGCCCAGTTAAAGAAAGGAATTACGATCAACGGCGAGCGTAACAGGATCCAGGTGAGTTTCTAGCCCCATTCCTTGTTATGTTTTCGGGGCTGTGTGCATACTCGATGTGTTGTTAATACATTTATCCTAAGTGATAAGTGTATGCCATATGTGATATATGTGATATGTATGAATGATTGCTTGATGGTTCGTGAACGATCTTCGGATATTGCACGTACTGTCAGGTTGTAACGTTATAAAGCCATATGCGATATATGTGATATGTACGAATGATTGCTTGATGGTTCGTGAACGATCTTCGGATATTGCACGTACTGTCAGGTTGCAACGTTATAAATATGGCAAGTATGATATGTATGTTTATGTGTATGAACGTAATAAAGTTAATAAAAGAAGGAAATGACGGTTGTATGGTTGTATGGTTACGAAAAGGGTACCAAGCCCTAATAATACTCGAGGTATGTTGCATGGTTGTATAGTAACGAAGAGGAAACTGAACCCTACTAATATTCGAAAGCAAGGGACCAGACCCTTATAATATCTGTGATGTTAGGGACCAGACCCTTACAATATCTGTGATGTTAGGGACCAGACCCTTATAATATCTGTGATGTTAGGGACCAGACCCTTACAATATCTGTGATGTTAGGGACCAGACCCTTATAATATCTGTGATGTTAGGGACCAGACCCTTATAATATCTGTGAGGTTATAGGGCGAAAGGCTCTTTAAAACGTATGATTATGAATGTAAAGAAAGTATGTAAGTAAGAATGAAGGTATGAGTACTTATGTGTGTATGAAAGAAAGTTATGAGGTTAAGTACGTATGTATGTAATAAGGTATTGTATGGTATTGTATGATTAACTAGAACTCACTCAGCGTAGCTGACTTTTAGTATGCACGCAGGTGAGTAGGTTGAGACAGCTGGCTTGAGTGGAGGACACATGGCAGAAGACTAAAGCCTGGCATCTGAAGATCTGATATGTTTTATAAGTTATGTTTTGATTTTGAAAGACAAGAGGAATGTTTTAAGACATGATTATGAATTGATATGTAATGTTTTATGAAAGTTTTATATTCCGCGTAAAGTTTTTAATTAACTCTGATATTTAGAACTGTGTTTATGAGTAAATCCAACACGAAAGTAGGGTTACCGGTAACGGGGCCTTACAAGTTGGTATCAGAGCAAAGTTCGAGAGATTTAAGCATCCTACATGCTTAGACTCGAACAGAGAATGGGATTTAAGTAAGAAAAGAAAGAAGATGCCTGTTCAAGAATGCCATGTGTCGCTCAAGCAAGATCAGTAAAGGTGAAAGGTATGATTAAATGATATACGTTAATGAGAAAGAAAAGATATGAGAATGGTACGGATAGGAATAATTGATTGGTTGAATTGACTAACTACTTAAGTAGAACCAGCACAAATAGACTCATAAAAGGAGGTGTATAGGACACGGAAAGTAACGTGATCAGCTAATCACAACTGGCCACTGTTATTACCTGTTAGCCTTACTATCCTTGTACTAGATAGTTCCTTGAGTGATGATGTTTGTGTTTTCCCCTTTAGAATACTAATGGCTGGAGCTGGAGAATTTGTTGAAACTGGGGGTCGCGCTGGGCGTCGTGGCAGGCCTCGTCTTGTCCGGCAACCCTCGGTGGAAGAAGCTTCCCACACCGAAGATGAAGGAAGCGCAGCTGGAGGAGACCAGAACAACAACGAGGAAGTTCAACTTAGCCCTGCAGTTCAAGCAGCCATCGTTCAGGCTGTAGTTGCTGCTGTGAAGAACCTGAATCCCGAAGGATCTGCTGGAAGCCGTGAGCGAACTGCTGAAGGGGCGGGTGGTGATGGTAGAAAGGATGGGGAAGGTGAAAGAGGGGCCTCGAGTGGGGATAAGTCTGTGAAAGTCGATGATAGGAGAGGAGGACAAGGTGGGTGCAGCTATAAGTCCTTCAAAGGTTGTGACCCGCCTAAGCTGACTGGTTTAGGAGACGCAATCGCTACTCTCCAGTGGATAACCGCTATGGACAAGGTTATCCGCATTAGCGAATGCCGTCCCGACCAAGCTGTGGGTTATGCTACTCAGTCATTCGTAGATGAGGCTATGTATTGGTGGGAGAGTGTGGAGCAGAGGAAGACCTGTGAAGAGATCAAAGAGATGAAGTGGGAAGATTTGAAAGAGCTGGTAATGAAGAAGTTCTGTGCAGATGCCGAGGTTGAAAGAACGGAGATGAAGTTCCAGAATTTAAAAGCCGGTATGATGACGCATCGTGAGTATACCACGGAGTTCAACCGGCTATCTAGGTTGGTGCCTGACATGGTTGACACTGAGGTCAAGAGAATCAAATGTTATGTGAGGGGGTTGCCACAAAAGGTCCGCATGTTAGTCAGGGCGATTCAACCTGCTACTTTTGATTCGGCTGTTAGACTCGCGGAAATGGTCTATGCTGACGGGGCCGCGGATGATAGGGTGGAAAGGGACGAAGAGAAAGAGAAGAAAGGGGTCACTCCTGCTAAACGACCCGGTACTCAGTTATGGAACTCCAAGGATAAGAAACAGAAAGTGTGGGAGAAGAGATCGTGTAAGACCTGCGGGAAGAGGCATGGTGGTGAGTGCAAGTGGGGTAAAAGTTCTAATGTTTGTCTCAAATGTGGAAAGGCTCATGGTGGAGAATGCAGAATGGGGTCGAATGCCTGTTATAAGTGCGGGAAGGTAGGGCATTATGCCAATGAGTGCAGTGCGAAGCCAGCATGTTACAAATGTGGCAAGACAGGCCATATGTCAAGGGAGTGCACTGAAGGTGTAGCTGGAGGTACTGGAAAGAAGGATGCCGATCAAGCTAGGCCCAGAACTAGAGCCTACATGCTGACCCAGGAACAAGCCAGGCAGATTCCGGATGTCGTCACAGGTACGTTTCTAGTGAACGATGTTTCCGCTTCTGTATTATTTGATTCTGGTGCGAATAGAAGTTTTGTAGCTACGACGTTTAGTAAACTAGCTAAAATGAAAGGCTGCCGAGTGTCTGAAACTTTTGTAGTAGAAACCGCAAGTGACACTTCGGTGAAAATAACAAAAATGGTTAAGAATTGTAAGATAGTGTTAGAGGGACATGAGTTCCCTGTTACTTTGTATGTTATGGCCTTAGGAGGGTTCGATGTAGTCTTGGGTATGGATTGGTTGTCTGAGTTTGAGGCTCAGATAGTATGTAAAAGTAAGATGATAAGGTTAAAGTCATTGGATGGTAGTGCGGTGACGGTTTATGGTGATAAGGAGAGTTATGGGCTTAATGTCATTTCGATGATAAAAGCCGAGGGTTTGTTAAGGCGAGGGTGCGGTGCCTACCTGGCGTATGTTGTCAACGCTACGGCCGAGACGAAAGAAATGAAGAATGTTCCTATTGTGCGCGACTACCCAGAAGTATTCCCTGAGGATCTTCCGGGGTTGCCACATGAGCGAGAGATAGAATTTCAGATAGATCTAGTACCAGGAGCCCAGCCCGTCGCGAAGGCGCCTTACCGTCTAGCACCGTCCGAGATGAAGGAATTAATGTCCCAACTGCAAGAACTCCTCGACAAGGGTTTTATCAGACCGAGTGTTTCTCCGTGGGGCGCACCGGTTTTGTTTGTGAAGAAAAAGGATGGAAGTATGAGAATGTGCATAGACTATCGTGAGTTGAATAAGCTTACGGTAAAGAATAGATACCCCTTGCCTAGGATTGACGATCTGTTTGACCAACTGCAAGGTTCGAGTTGGTTCTCACGAATAGATCTCAGATCAGGCTACCATCAGCTGAAGGTGAAAGAGGTAGACATCCCTAAAACAGCGTTCCGAACGCGGTATGGACACTACGAGTTCCTTGTAATGTCATTCGGTCTAACAAATGCTCCTGCAGCATTTATGGACATGATGAATAGGGTGTGTCGACCGATGTTGGATAAGTCGGTTATCGTCTTCATCGATGATATATTGATTTATTCAAAGAGTGAGTCTGACCATGCCGAGCATCTGAGAGAGGTATTGGAAGTTCTGAAGAAAGAAAGGTTGTACGCCAAGTTTTCGAAGTGCGCATTCTGGTTAAGAGAAGTGCAATTTTTAGGTCATGTGGTTAATCCGGAGGGGATTACCGTGGACCCAGCTAAGATTGAAGCGATAACGAATTGGAAGACTCCGCAGAATCCGACTGATATACGAAGCTTCCTAGGGTTAGCTGGCTACTATAGGAGATTCATCGAAGGTTTCTCCAAGATAGCCGCACCGCTGACCGGTATGACCCGAAAGACGATAGTATTCAATTGGGGAAAGTTTCAGGAGGAAGCCTTTGAAGAATTGAAGAAGAGACTCACGCAAGCTCCAATCCTTACTTTACCCGATGGTGATGAGGATTTTGTTGTTTGTGCTGATGCCTCGCATCAAGGGTTAGGTTGCGTGTTGATGCAACGAGGGAAGGTGATAGCCTACGCGTCTAGACAGTTGAAGGTCCATGAGAGTACTTATCCGACGCATGATTTGGAGTTAGCAGCTGTAGTGCATGCTCTTAAGATATGGAGGCATTATCTATACGGCACTAAGTGTACTATCTATACCGATCATAAGAGTTTAAAGTACTTCTTCGAGCAGAAAGAACTGAACATGAGACAGAGAAGATGGTTAGAATTGATAAAGGATTACGACTGTGAGATTAAGTATTACCCCGGTAAGGCTAACGTGGTCGCTGATGCGTTAAGTCGTAAGAATGAGGAAGTCCTTGTAACCGTGAAGTCATATAAGTTGATCATGAACTCAAGTCTTTTTGAAGGAATCATCAAAGTGCAGTCAGAAGTGTTAGTAGACGAAGGGTTAATAAGGAAAGAAAGGATTTATGGCCAGCAAGATGAGTTGATGGAAAACACTCATGGAGTTAAAACTAGATTTGACCGTATGTGGATTCCACGCCATGGTGATCTTAGAAGTCGAATCTTAGATGAAGCTCATAAGTCAAGGTACTCAATCCATCCTGGAGCTACAAAGATGTACCAAGACTTGAAAAGAGATTACTGGTGGCCAGGAATGAAGAATGATGTAGTGGATTATGTTAGTAAGTGCTTAACTTGCTTACAAGTCAAGGCCGAGCACCAAAAGCCTTATGGGAAGATGCAACCGCTAGAGATACCTGAGTGGAAATGGGAACACATCACCATGGATTTCATAACTAAGCTACCTCGTACAGCTAAGCATCATGATACCATCTGGGTGATTGTGGACCGTTTGACCAAGAGTGCTCACTTTCTGCCCATACGAGAGGCCATCTCGTCAGAAACGTTAGCAAGCTTGTTCATCAAGGAAGTGGTAACCAAGCATGGAGTACCGTTATCGATCGTGTCCGATAGGGATACACGGTTTACTTCGAGGTTCTGGAAGAAATTTCATGAAGCTATGGGGACGAGGTTGAACATCAGTACGGCGTATCATCCTCAAACCGATGGACAGTCTGAAAGGACGATCCAAACCCTTGAGGATATGCTACGTGCTTGCGTTTTAGATTTTGGTGGAAGTTGGGATGATCATCTGCATCTGGCAGAGTTCTCCTATAACAACAGTTACCATTCGAGTATTGGTATGCCACCGTTTGAGATGCTGTACGGTAGACGATGTAGAACCCCGGTGTGTTGGGGTGAGATTGGTCAGAAGGAAATGGGAAGTATAGAAGTGGTTCAAGAAACGTCTTCAAAGTTCGATCAGATCAAAGCAAGAATGAAAGCCGCTCAAGACAGACAAAAGTCTTATGCGGATAAGCGGCGACGACCAATTGAGTTTAACGTTGGCGACTATGTGATGCTTAAGGTCTCGCCTTGGAAAGGAATTATCCGTTTTAGAAAGAGAGGGAAGCTAAGTCCGAGGTACATTGGACCATTTAAAATTTTGTATCGTGTGGGGGAAGTAGCTTATAAGCTGGATTTACCCGATGAGTTAGAAGGAATTCATTCAACCTTCCATGTTTCTCATCTGAGGAAGTGTCTAGCTGATGACACGTCTCACGTGCCATTAATGGACATCGAGGTTGATGAACAATTGAACTACATCGAGCAACCGATAAAGATCGTTGATCGCAAGGAGAAGCAGCTTCGTCACAAGATTATACCCTTGGTAAAAGTGATATGGAAACACCGCAAGGGATCAGATGCTACTTGGGAAGTCGAGGATGAGATGCGCAAGTTTTACCCTAGTTTGTTTATGTAATAGTTAGGTTTCGGGGACGAAACCTCCTTAAGGGGGGAAGACTTGTAACATCCTAAAATTTTTATAATGTTAAATAAAAGAAAGTTATGTTTAGTGATTTCACGTTTTAGTTATTTAATGTCGAGTAAGGAACGGGTCATGGGCTTAGATTACGTAAGATGGGTTAAATGAGAATGGGCATTGGGTCCGTGGGCTTGAGAGATATAAATACCCATCCCAAGCCCAAGATATCATTTTATTTCCATCTTTCTCTTTTACACACTCAAAAACACACACATAACCGACCGAGATCCGAAGTCGAGACCCGAGATTTTGCTGGTAGATCTGAGTTGGAAAGGTAAGAACTAATCCCGCAAAGCTAATATTACTGAAGATGGTTAGGATTTGACGGGTTAATCGGACCCGAAACACAACTGCCCAAATCGGACCCCTAAAACGTCGATTTTAGGCCGATTTGATGGTTGGGATTTGTAGGCGCCGATCATACGATTCCGTGGGTACCAAAATCGAGTTATTTGGCTAAGAAACGAAGGAGTTATGGGCAAACAGATCTGCAGTGCGACAACTTCGCCTTCATCTGGGCAACTTCGCCTTCAAGCGATGAACTTCGCCTGCAAGCTAAGTTCGCCTGATGAACTTCGCCTGCAAGCCAAGTTCGCCTGATGATAAGTTCGCCTGAAGCCAAGTTCGCCTGATGGCAACTTCGCTGAAATGGTAACTTCGCCTAAGGTTTAACTTCGCCTAAAAGCCAAGTTCGCCTGAGGTTTAACTTCGCCTAAAAGCCAAGTTCGCCTGAGGTTTAACTTCGCCTAAAAGCCAAGTTCGCCTAAGGTTTAACTTCGCCTAAAAGCCAAGTTCGCCTGAGGTTTAACTTCGCCTAAAAGCCAAGTTCGCCTAAGGTTTAACTTCGCCTGAAGCCAAGTTCGCCTAAGGTTTAACTTCGCCTGAAGCCAAGTTCGCCTAAGGTTTAACTTCGCCTAAAGTGAAGTTCGCTTAGAAAATAAATTAAAAACCTAATGGAAAATGTGTTAAGGCAGTTATCGAAAATAAAATTTTTCCAAGCTGACCTGGCAGCTTAACCCCAGCCAGGGGCTCTGCCCCTTGGACCCCGCTAGGGGCTGCCGCCCCTAGAACCCCGCTGCCAGGGGCGCTGCCCCCGGACCCCCGTTCGTTGTGGGTCATATATAGATAGAAATACAAAACGAGAAGTAGTAGTTAATTGATATGTGTAAATATTATACAGTTAGCCGAGCCCAGTTAAAGAAAGGAATTACGATCAACGGCGAGCGTAACAGGATCCAGGTGAGTTTCTAGCCCCATTCCTTGTTATGTTTTCGGGGCTGTGTGCATACTCGATGTGTTGTTAATACATTTATCCTAAGTGATAAGTGTATGCCATATGTGATATATGTGATATGTATGAATGATTGCTTGATGGTTCGTGAACGATCTTCGGATATTGCACGTACTGTCAGGTTGTAACGTTATAAAGCCATATGCGATATATGTGATATGTACGAATGATTGCTTGATGGTTCGTGAACGATCTTCGGATATTGCACGTACTGTCAGGTTGCAACGTTATAAATATGGCAAGTATGATATGTATGTTTATGTGTATGAACGTAATAAAGTTAATAAAAGAAGGAAATGACGGTTGTATGGTTGTATGGTTACGAAAAGGGTACCAAGCCCTAATAATACTCGAGGTATGTTGCATGGTTGTATAGTAACGAAGAGGAAACTGAACCCTACTAATATTCGAAAGCAAGGGACCAGACCCTTATAATATCTGTGATGTTAGGGACCAGACCCTTACAATATCTGTGATGTTAGGGACCAGACCCTTATAATATCTGTGATGTTAGGGACCAGACCCTTACAATATCTGTGATGTTAGGGACCAGACCCTTATAATATCTGTGATGTTAGGGACCAGACCCTTATAATATCTGTGAGGTTATAGGGCGAAAGGCTCTTTAAAACGTATGATTATGAATGTAAAGAAAGTATGTAAGTAAGAATGAAGGTATGAGTACTTATGTGTGTATGAAAGAAAGTTATGAGGTTAAGTACGTATGTATGTAATAAGGTATTGTATGGTATTGTATGATTAACTAGAACTCACTCAGCGTAGCTGACTTTTAGTATGCACGCAGGTGAGTAGGTTGAGACAGCTGGCTTGAGTGGAGGACACATGGCAGAAGACTAAAGCCTGGCATCTGAAGATCTGATATGTTTTATAAGTTATGTTTTGATTTTGAAAGACAAGAGGAATGTTTTAAGACATGATTATGAATTGATATGTAATGTTTTATGAAAGTTTTATATTCCGCGTAAAGTTTTTAATTAACTCTGATATTTAGAACTGTGTTTATGAGTAAATCCAACACGAAAGTAGGGTTACCGGTAACGGGGCCTTACAGGACTGAAGAAGGAGGTCGTGAAAAAGAAACCTCAATCTTCAAACTTCCAAGGTGTTTGTTACAATTGTAATGAGAATGGCTATCGTGCGAACCAATGCAAGAAGCCTAAGCATGAGCGTGCGCATATGGTGGATGAAAATGGTGAACCGTTGGTGGAAATGATCACCGAGCTCTCAGCAATGATTGAAGAAATCAATCTTGTGGGGGAAAAACCGCAAGGATGGTTTATTGATACGGGTGCGACCCGTCATGTGTGTGGTGACAAGACCCTCTTTAGCACCTTTAAGGAGGCTGCTAGTGATGTTAAGTTGTTTATGGGGAATCAAGCAACGGCCGACATCAAGGGTGAAGAGAATGTGATCTTGAAGATGACTTCGGGAAAAGAGCTTACTTTGAGCAACACTTTGTATGTGCCCGAAATTTGTGTGAATTTGGTTACGGGTTGGTTGCCTAATAAGTTTGGTTTTCGTTTAGTGTTTGAGTCGGACAAGTTTGTCTTGACTAAGCGTGGAATGTATGTTGGTAAGGGCTTGCCCTCAATGGTATGTTTAAACTTGATGTAACCGTGATTGGAAATGAAATGAATAAGGCATCTACTTCTGCTTATATTATTGAGTCTTTAAATTCAAATGTTTGGCATGGTAGATTAGGACATGTAATTTCAATTCAATTCGTCGTTTAATTAAATTAAAAAGCATACTAACATTCCACATTGATACAAACTCAAAATGCGAATCATGTGTTGAATCCAAACTTACAAGATCATCCTTCAAATCGGTTGAAAGAATAACCGAAACACTTGATTTAATTCACACCGATGTGTGCAATTTAAAAATGTGCCCAACAAGAGGGGGAAACAAATATTTCATCACGTTTATTGATGATTGCTCCAAATATTGCTATGTATATTTACTTAAAAGTAAAGATGAAGCAATAGAAAATTTATCTTGTTTAAAAATGAAGTTGAGTTACAACTTAACAAGAAAATTAAACGTGTGAGAAGCGATCGAGGAGGTGAATACGTTTCACCATTTGCGGATTTATGCACACAAAGTGGAATAATACATGAATTAACCCCTCCTTATTCTCCACAATCAAATGGCATGGCGGAACGAAAGAACCGTACATTGAAAGAGGCGATGAATGCCATGTTGGTTAGTTCTGGGGTGAGCCATGACATGTGGGGGGGATGCCATTTTAACGGCATATTATCTTTTAAATAAGATACCTCTCAAGAATAGGTATGAGACTCCTTATAAGTTATGGAAGGGAAGAGAACCTTCGTACAAATACATGAAAGTGTGGGGGTGCCTAGGTAAAGTCACCGTACCACCTCCTAAAGCTCTTAGGATTGGTCCCAAAACTGTTGATTGCATTTTCATTGGATATGCTCACAATAGTAGTGCACATCGGTTTTTGGTACATGAATCCAAAAATCCAAATGTACACGTAAACACTTTCATGGAGGCGAGCCCCAATACTGTCTCGTATTTTGAGCACGTGTTTCCTAAGTTAGGACACACACATGAGGCCTCATCATCACGAGCGAATGATGTAGGTGCAAGCTCGTCAACACAAAATGACGACTTGGTTCATGAAGGAACACATGGACGACCCGAGACTGAGGATGGTGATTTAAGACGAAGCAAAAGACAAAATGTTGCAAAATCCTTTGGTCCTGACTTCGTAAGCTTTATGGTTGAAGGTGAACCTAATACCTACCATGAAGCGGTGACCTCACCTGAAGGACCTCAATGGAAAGAAGAAATCAAGAATGAAACTGATTCGATCTTACAAAATCATACTTGGGAATTGGTAGATCTTCCAGTTGGTTGCAAACCACTTGGATATCGTTGGATATTCAAAAAGAAGATGAAAGCCGATTGAAGTATTGATAAATACAAGGCGAGACTAGTGATCAAAGGTTTTAGACAAAAGGAAGGTCTAGACTATTTTAATACTTACTCACCTGTAACACGTATAACCTCTATAAGGTTGGTGCTTGCAATCGCGTCTTTACGAAGTTTGGAAGTGCACCAAATGGATGTAAAAACGGCTTTTCTAAATGGTTATTTAAAAGAGAGATATACATGGAGCAACCTGAGGGTTTCTCCGCCCCTGGTCAAAAGGGCAAAGTATGCAAACTCATCAAGTCTTTGTATGGCTTGAAGCAAGCTCCAAAACAATGGCACCAAAAGTTTGACCAAGTCATGATTAGCAATGGTTTCAAAATTAATGAGTGTGATAAATGTGTTTATGTTAAAAACACAAATGGAGGTTATGTTATTTTATGCCTTTATGTGGATGACATGCTTATCATTGGGAGTAATGATAAAATGGTTCAATCTACAAAAGGCATGTTAAAGGCACGATTTGACATGAAAGACATGGGTTTAGTTGATACTATTCTTGGAATAAAAATCATTAAAACCAAAGAAGGTCTTACTTTGAGTTAAGCACACTATGTCGACAAGATTCTTGAAAAATTCAACAAGGAAGACAAGCGAGTGGCTCGTTCTCCTGTTGACACTACTCTACATCTATGTAAAAATAGAGCTGAGCCGGTTGCTCAATTATAGTATTCAAGAATCATTGGAAGTCTAATGTATCTCATGACATGTACGAGACCCGATTTAGCATACGCGGTGAGTAGGCTAAGTAGATATACTAGCAATCTAAGTGTTCAACATTGGAAAGCTATTATAAGGGTGCTTAGGTACATAAGATACACAAGAGACTATGGTTTGTATTATACCAACCATCCAGCTGTGATCGAAGGGTATACTGATGCGAACTGGATTTCGGATATGAAAGATTCCAAATCAACAAGTGGGTACGTGTTCCTACTTGGTGGGACAGCAATATCTTGGAAATCATCCAAACAAACTGTAATTGCTAGATCCACAATGGAGTCTGAATTCATTGCCTTAGACAAATCTGGGGAAGAGGCAGAATGGTTACGTCAATTCGTGGAAGACATTCCACAATGTCCAAAGCCGTTGTCGGCAATTTGCATACACTGTGACAGTGAGTCTGCAATTGGTAGATCTCAACGTTCAATGTATAATGGCCAATCAAGGCATATGAGACGTAGACATAACACGATACGACAACTACTGTCAACGGGTGTTATCACGATTGACCATGTGAGGTCAGAAGATAACATTGCAGACCTGTTAACAAAAGGCTTAAGCACGGATAAATTTTATAAGTTGTCGAGAGGAATGGGAATAAAGCCCGCGATAAAGGAAGTATGAGGTAAACCTAACTTAGCAGACTGGAGATCCCAAGAACGAAGTTCAATAGGCAAACTTAATCATATGACCAGAGGCAGTCACTGTGGGGGAGTACCCCAAAACCAAAGGGAGTCTTGAACTTCCTAGTCCTTTCTCCTAGGGGAGTACCCTAAAACCAGTGACATTTGGGAGAGGTTAAGCATATTAAGGTTAAGTGAAATAACCATGATGCTTTTAATGATTCATGGGAATCACCTATGTTAGAGAGAAGTGTGGTCGCTTCGAATGAAATTGTGGGGAGGCGCAATTTTCTAGAGCTCTCGCAGAACCAGGACCGTGATCCATGACCATAACGGACACAAGAATGAGGGGTTGACCAAACCAGGGAGAGTATTGTGTGAAGGCATATTGTCGTCTACACAAATGGGGGTCTGTTCAAAGTCATCGCGACTACAAACCGCTAGGAGGCTAAGTATGCTTCACAACGGAAGGTTCAAAGGGTAACACCTACCTATCCGGCAATACTCAACTGCTGAAATTTACTTCGAAGAATCGATTTCCATTCATGTGGGGGATTGTTGGAAAATTTGTTACGTGTGCATTAGTAGGTTGTTATGACACAACAAATGCACACTAATAGACATTGATGAATGAGATATCGATGTGTGATTGTGTGTATTTGAAAGAAAATACTATAGTGGTGTATCCCACATTGGTGGGATGAAAAACATGTGCCTTGTTTTTCCTCTATAAATAGAGAGGTAAACTAAGTTGCAACACACACCAAACCTTACACACAACACAAGCATTGTTGCAAAGTTTTTCCAACTTCTTCTTTTTCTACTTTTCTGGTTTCTTTTATTCGAACCTTTTTCAGGTTTACGGTTAACTCCGGCTGTTGTACCCTGGGAAACAACGAGTTCTCTTGGGAGACTCGAAATATTGTTTTAAGGGCCACATGTTCAACACGATCCTCAGCCAAACCGTTTATATTTCTTTTTTCCGTATTGTATTTGGTTTATTTCTTTGATTATGTATTGTATTTCAGATTCTTGTATTGTATGGTATGAGTAATAAAACTGCTTGTTAATTTTCTGTTTATTTACTCAATTCACGAATTCGGTTCCTACAAGTATTAATGGATCATGTTACCATATAATATTGATATGGAAATTATGGAAAACAAGTACCGGTACCGTTATCATTGGTGTCCGGTCAAGATTGGTATGATACAACACAAATAATCAGTCATACAATCTGATCCTTACTTGGTAATTCAACTTCTTCTAGTTATTCTTAGTACATTCTCTCCTCTTTTGTATCCTTACATGGTAACCAAACTTCTTCTAGTTATTCTTAGTACATTCTCTCCTCTTTTGTGAGAGTATATACTTATATGCTAAAACGTATATGCGTATATACATATATGCCAAAACCTATATGATGTATATACATATACGCCGTGTATGCCTTGATTATATATATATGGTCTCTTGTTTATTGTAATTGTAATTTTCATTCTAAGATAATAATTTTTTTTCCTTCCATGCTTCATTTCTTCTTTTCTTTATGTGTTATCGTTTTCAACGATTACATGATATCAAAGCAAGGTTCTTAATCATGTTCTTCCTTTCAGCCGGTTTCTCTCGTTTCACCGGTTTCGTCTTCTTCATCTGATCTTTTTGATCATTTTTCTTTGATCATCCTTATATTGGTTCGGAAATTGATTGTTCCTTGATCAATTCCATTCATTTCTTCCATTTTTCATCTATTTTCTACTTAGTTTCTTCATTTCAGAAGTTTTTAACGGTTCAAACTTCATCAAACATTCACAACATGTCATATTCTTGTTTTTGAACAGTTTCTCAAAGTTTCAGATCATTTCTTATTCATTCTCACTCAAAATCTTCTTGTTCTACTTATAAGCCATATTAGTTCTTTTCTTTGATCCATATATCCTCTTATACTCTGTATAAGATTTCAAGTTGTATATCTTATACGTTGGTTGTTTAACGTATAACTCTTTGTTGTATGTTTCTTCTTCTCGCGCATTTCTTTCGTTCTGCCTTGTTCAATGGGAGACTCGAACAGTTTTGTTTCTCCAAATGAGTCCATCGATTCCTCGAATCCTCTTTCTCTTCACTCTTTTGATCATCTCGGGATGATCCTCATTTCCAAATTCATTGACGGTACCGGCTTCAGAGCTTGGAAAAGAGAAATGACGGTTGCTCTATCAGATAAAAACAAGCTCGTTTTCATCAACGACACTTTAACCATGCCGAATAACGAGCAACAACTGGCAATTTGGTAACATTGTAATGAAATGGTGATCACATGGATTCTTAACACTCTCACTCGTGACATCAGTTATGGTTAGGCAAAAGGTGCTCAGTTTTATGACACGATCAATTAAGGAAGCGACCTAGTTATGACACGATCAGAAGTAACATTTTGATGATGCAACCTATTCCTACTATCAACCGTGCACATGGTATTATAATGCAAGATGAGAAGCAAAAGGAAATTCACTTTCTGTATCTATTAGTGCAAGCAGTGGAGGTCCTACAGCGGAGGAACATGGGAGAATATAAGAACTTTGATGTGCACTCATTGCAAGAGGAATGGACATTCAGTGAACAAATGCTATAAGTTGATTGGTTTTCCAAAAGATTTCAAGTTCACAAAAGAAAAGAAGTTTGCTAACCTTGCTGAAGATCAAGGAAAGATTGGTCGAAATCAGGCTGAACAACAACAAGGAATATCTCAGCAACAATATCATGATTTGATGGATTTATTGCAACAAACTAAAGTTCTACCTGGTACTTCAACCACATATGCTGCTAACAGTGGCACAACCATCAATCAAGAATATTTCGGAGGTATAATGTCTTGTAATTCTTCATAACATTATTCCAAATGGATCATTGACACTGGTGCCATTATCAAAATTTGTTTTCAAGCGTTTCTTTTCTTAAAAGTTCAATTTTCATACTCTTCTTAATAGCACATCCATCACAGCCCATCAATATGGCAATGTTCATTTGACTGATATATTTCCTTGTCGAATGTTCTTTCTGTGCCACATTTTAGAAATAATGTTCTCTCTGTGTCAAGATAATGTTCTGATACTGATGTATTGTTCTTTTCTCTAAAAATACCTATATCTTCCAGGCACCTTCTCTGAAGAGCCCACATGTTCTTTGTGATATGCTGAATGGACTTTACCTCCTCGAGGCCACTAAGCATTTTCCTGTAAATTATTTTTTTCAAATAATGTTTGTAACTCTCTTGTAAGTTGTGGAATTTGGCACAACAGACTTTGTCATTTACCAAGCTACAAGCTGAAACAATTACCTTTCATTTTAATACTTCTTTGAAATCTATTGATCATTGTGGTATTTGTCCTAAGGCAGGACAACATAAACTACCATTTTCTACTAGTACCACATCAACTAATAAATTTTTTGAGCAAATCCATATTGATGTTTGGGGAAGGGCGGGGGGGGGGGGGGGGTTATCACACATCTACCAACAATGGCTTTAGATATTTCTTAACCATTGTGGATAATTACAACAGAACGTGATGGACACGTTTTCTTTCCACTAAAAGCAATGCCTTTCCCATACTTCAGTCCTTTATTGTTATGGTTAGCAACCAATTTGGCTCTAATGTGAAATGCATCAGATTCGATAATGCTTTTGAACTAGGATCTTGATCTGTTCAAAGTGCTTTTTTTTAGCAAAGACATTGTTCATCAAACCACTTGTGTAGTTGTCCCTCAACAGAACGGCATTGTTGAAAGAAAACATAAACATTTGTTTGAAACCTCAAGACCTCTTATGTTTCAATATAAGCTCGGGGGTGATTGTGTTTTAACTACAATACATTTAATCAATCGGTTTCCCACGGAAATTCTTCACAATAAAACTCCTTATGAGGTTTTAAAAGGAAAAGGGTCCTTCTTATGATCACATGAAATCTTTTGGCTGTCTTGTTTATGTTTCCATCTTGTCTCATGGAAGTGATAAATTCAAACCAAGGGTTGTGCCTTGTGTTTTTCTGGGTTATGTAAGGCTCCGATCCCATAACCCTTCTTTGGCGTTGGATTTACTCATAAATACAGTTCTAAATATCTGAGTTAATTAGATATTTTCACGGAATAATAAAACTCAATCATTTCTTACAAACCATAGAATACTTGTCTTAACACATCACAAATTTTCTAAACATAAATCATAAAATAAACATCAGGTCTTCCATCTTTAGATGCCAGCCATTCAATCCATGTCATGTGTCATCCTCATGCTAGCTCTTTTAACCTATTTACCTGCGTGCATACTAAAAGTCAGCAACACTGAGTGAGTTCTAGTTAATTAGGCAGCATACAATACATTCATATACTACGTACTTAACCTACTTTACTTTCTTTCGTACATACATAAGTACGTGCCTTCATTCTTACGTTCATACTTTCGCTCTTTCATACTTTCTTGTTTTAGCTTACTTATACATACATAATTATTTCTATGTTTAAAGATTCTTTCGCCCTATAACCTCAATTATTAGGATCTGTCACCCTCCTTTCAAATATACTATTAGGGTCTGCCACCCTTCTTTCATAGATATTATTAGGGTCTGTCATCCTAGTTTCACAAATATTATTAGGGTCTACCACCCTCTTTTCACATATATTATTAGGGTCTGCCACCCTTCTTTCACATATATTATTAGGGTTTGCCACCCTCTTACCGCCAATTCATATATAACTTCCTTTTATAATATATTTATATACTTCACACATATCCTTAACTCTTTTCTATATCATTTGTATATCATACATAGATTATTCATAAACATATACACATTATTCACAAGTATTCATATATCATATACTTACCATTTAAGGTAAGTGTATTAACTAATCACATCGAGTATGCACACAACCCCGAAAACATAACAAGGAAATGGGGCTAGAAACTTACCGGAGCTCGGTTCCTTTCCGAGTTAATGGTAACTCATTTCCTTAAATGGGAACGGCTGACTGTATAACAATTACACGTATCAATTATCTATCACTACCATATCATATTTCTAGTTTAATATAGCCCTCAACGAATGGGGGTCCGGGGGCAGCGCCCCTGGCAGCGGGGTCTTGGGGCAGCAACCCCTAGCAGGGTCCAAGGGACAGAGCCCCTGGCTGGGGACGAGCTGCCAGGTCAGCTTGGAAAAACCTCGTCAGAAAACTGAGGTTCGGTCTTTCTTCTTAGGTCATTTCCCGTTTTAAACGTTACCTTTCATTATTAATTAGTTCATTGTTTTTAGCGTATATACCGTATAAGTCCATATTCTTTGCTTAAATACATATACGTCATACATACACATACGTCATACATACATATACGTTATACATACATACACATTATACATACATATACGTTCTACATATATATACGACATACATACATACACGTTATACGTTATACATACGTATACGTTATACATACATATACGTCATACATACATACATACATGCATGCATGCATGCATACATACATACATATATACATACATACACGGTATACATATATATACGACATACATACATACACGGCATACATGCAAACACGTTATACATACATATACGTTCTGTATACATATACGCCCATATATGCTCAAACATGCCTTCTTCTTCGCGCTTTTAGGGTTTTTCTTCGACTCCAGCGTCGTTAGCCGCCGTTAGCCACCATGGTTGGCCGGATTTTGATTGTTCAAAACCCACTTAACTTCAGGGTGTCTAGATCCAAGCTAAGGTGGCCCTTAAGCTAGTTTTTGGTTGATTAAATACCCGAATAAAGCTAGATCTAGATTCAAACGACTTATTTGGCATCACGGGGCTGCGGTGTCGGGTTCTAAATGGTTGTGTCAGCTGAGATAAATGATTTCTTACTTTCAGTTGGTCTTGGATTGTTGAATAGAATAATGTAGAGAGTGCTTGGCTTAAGTGTGTGTTTTTTGATGGTGTAGGCTAAGGTGTAGAATGATGAAGATGGAAAGGATTTAGGGTTTAAGGGGTAGTTATACTCCCTAAGCCATTGGACCTTAGGCCCATCTTCATTCTAAGTCCATGATCTAATTCCATCTATTTTAGCCTACCATCCTTCTATCTTTATTATTATTTTATTATTAATTTCTTTTTCTACTAACTCAATTTAATTATTCCGACATAATTAATATTTTAATATTATTCATGGAAATTTTGGAATGTTACAGGTTATCCTCTTGGTAAAAAGGCTTACAGATTATATGATCTTGATACAAACAAGGTTATCATATCAAGAGACGTTTTCTTTGAAGCTTATTTCCTTCAATAACTAAATATAAAGAATTTCGTTTTTCCATCCATTGATCTCATCAATCAATTTTTTAATGATCCATTATCTACTCCTTCTCCTGTTCATGTTTCTAATCCTCCATCTTTTGTTCCTATTTCTGATCCAGAACCTACTAATCTTACTGAGTTCTATTCCGGCCTCATACTTAAATGACTATGTTTGTAATAACTCTAAATCTTTTCATCATTGTTTTCATGCTGCCACTAATTCATACTCATCGCGTATCTATTTCTCTACTTCTCATCTTCTTCTTTCCAGTCAGTCTCTCACTCAAGCGATTTCTGATTTATATGAGCCTATTTCTTATAAGGAAGTTGTCAGCATTCCTGAATGGAAAGATGCCATGAAAGCTGAATTTCAGTCTCTTGAAAACAATAATACATGGGTTGTTACTGATCTTTGCCATGGAGAGAAAGCTATTAAGTGCAAATGAATGTTTAAGGTTAAACACAAAGCAGATGGAACTGTTGAATGTTGTAAAGCTAGATTTGTGGTGAGGGAAGATACACAAAAAGAGAGGATTGATTACAATGAAATTTTTTCTCCTGTTATCAAGATGACCATTATCAGAAGCCTTGTAGTTGTCGCTACAAAGAGAAGTCGGCCTCTATTTTAGCTTGATATTCATAATTTTTTTCTTCATGGGGATTTAGATGAGGATATTTATATTTTGTCATAACCTGGAAAGCAACTTCCTGATATAATTAGGTACTTACACTTCAGAATTCTCTATATGGTTTAAAACAAGCTCTCAAAAATGGTATGGGAAATTGTCTTTCGCATTAAAGTCAAGAGGGTATGTGGGTTCTCAGAATGATCATTCTTTGTTTGCAAGGTGTATGGGATCATCAGTGGTTTATGTTTTCGTATATGTCAATGGCATTTTAGTTACTGGGAACAATTTGGAAGAGATAAATAATATCAAGACTTTCTTGGATTCATCTTTAAAAATCAAAGGTCTGGGTAGTCTCAATTATTTTTGGGTATGGAAGTTTTTACACTACAAAAGTTGTTATCATGAATCAACAAAAGATCGCTAAGGACATTCTTTCTGATTTTGATACTTCCAATATTCCCGTCACCAAATCACCATTGCCTCATCATTTACAACTTAAATCTCATGAGAGACTTGTTCTTGATGGCCCATTACAATACAGTAGGCTTGTTAGTAAACTTAATTACCTTACTCGTACAAGACCTGATCTTGCTTTTGTTGTTCAATTTCTGAGTCAATTTAGGCAAGATCCAAGGATTTTTCATTGGAATGCAACATTTCCTACCCTCTTATATGTTAAAGAGACTTTATCTCAAGGATTATTTTTCAATAATATCCTTCATTTGCTCTGCAAGCATTCTGTGATTCGGACTGGGCAGCTTGTCCTAATACTCGTAAATCGCTTAGTGGTTTTTTTGTTTACCTTGGGCTCTCTGATTCTTGGAAATCTAATAAGCCACCTACTATTTCTTTGAGCGCGGTTTAAGAAGAGTACCGTTCTCTTCGACGTGTGACTGCCGAACTTGCCTGGTTGACATGACTTCTCTCAGAGGTCAATGTTCCTAACCTTACTCCTGTCACACTCAAATGTGTTAGTCAAGCCGCCATCTATATTGCAACTAATCTTGTCTTTCATGAGCGGGCTAAGCACATTGAAATAGATTGTCATTTTGTTTGCGAGAAGTTACAGGAGGGCCTAGTGGCTTTGGTGCGTACGAACATGAAAGACCAGCTTGTTGACATTTTTACTAAGAGCTTACCAGGGCCTCATTTTCACTCGCTGTTATGCAAGTTGTGGTTTTCTCAACCTCCAACTTGAGAGGGGATGTGAGCATATATAGTTACACGCTAAGATGTATACGCCGTATATGTTATCCGATGTGTAACTTACACGGCGAATATACATATATGCGGTGTATGCCTTGATTATATATATAGTCTCTAATTTCTTATAATTGTAATTTTTATTCTGATGTAATAAAAGTTTTTTCTTTCCTGCTTCATTTCTTATTTTTCTTTTTGTGTAATCGTTTTCAACTATTACAACTTTTGACTCAAAGAAATCTTACTAGGAAAACAGTGATTAAGGCATTGCTAAAAATACACATGATACAAGATAATATTATATAGTGATTAAAAACTCTTCAAAACAAAAGTCAGATAATATTTTTTTTCAAATCGGAAAACATTAATAAATGACTGAAGTCATATCTTTACATGTGGGTTTGTTAATGATGATACATATTGCAAGATATATATAGTTAAACGGAGTGCTTATGGTGCACTTGTTTCGATGTTGCAATCATCAAATTCTCAATTTTTTGCACACGATGCCAATTGCGATCAGCACCACGGCATCACAACATGCATATCAACAACGCAGGCTTTGGTTTGATTTGTTGAGGGTTGTGTATATCGATCATATAAAATAACATCTAAATTTAATTACAATAAAACATACCGATGATAGATAGTTAGCTTTCCAAGAAGAAAGGTTATTTTTAACTATCTCCAAAACTGAGCGTCAGTTCTTTTTAAGGTTCATGCAAGCCCCAACAAGGAAAAAAAGGTGTCACAAAAACCCAAAATTTTCAAACAAAGGAATTTCAAAATATCTTTGTAAATTGATCTCAGCAAAATCTGTTTCCTTCAAAGTTTTTGAATGTTTGAAGACTTGTAAAACTACACTATTTTGACATAGTGTGTTAAAAAAGGTAATCACTACTTGAAAATGTTTTGAAGGTCGGCATTTCTTGTGCTTGATGAAACAATTCAAGAAAGTTGATGTAAATGGGTTTGGTTTTGTGTATAATGTGTTTTAATCCGATTGTATTTGGCTTTTGCATGAATTCTGAACATTTTGGTCCACGAAGAGTATGTAGCCCCCGTGTCACAAAGGGCTATTTCGTGTTTATGTATATCAATGTGTTATGATGAGTCCATGCAAGAGTTTAATAATCCACTACTATAAAACAAGGGTATCACCAATTGGACCAATATATTGAAAATTCATCCGTGATGGTGATAACCTACGAGAATTTATCGGTATATTGGTTGTGAGTGATAATTTTCCCACGGAATGCCAACATAAACATTCACTGACGTTTAACGACGATTCTTCTCCGGCTAAATATATACTTCTCTGTAAAAAGCTTTACTCTTTACTAAACGATTAACGATGGACCTTTCTTAGGCCTAATTTTGATTGCCAATGGTTAGTCTATCGATAATCCGTATGTAGGTAATTATTTTCTCACATGAAAAATTTGTTATTTTTTAATTTCCAGCGATAAAAAATTTTAATAAATCCACAAATTACATTTATTTTATAGAAAATAATTAAAAATCTCGAATTTCAAAAAGTAATTGTCTTTGTTTACTATTTTTAGATACAAATTGAGATTGATATATACCGAGAACATAACTGACAGATTTTCAGAGGAATATCTGTAAAACTTTTAGTGACAAAAATCAGGATTCATGTCTAGAAGGTTTAATAGTTTATGAGAAATTGTTCTGTTTTGGTAGTGGCTGGTTTCCAACACATGTGTAGTCGGAAACCATTACAAAAAGATTAATCGAGAACCAAACGTGGAAAAGGTTGACAAAGATAACTAATCGTCTCTTACCATCGACAGATCCGCGACAAACTTTCATATTGTCGTGGTTTGCGAAAGACGGGTTCATAAAATTTAAAAATAATTTTAGAAAATGGATGCACGGCACAATCCCGATTTCGAAGTCATGAAAACCAAATACCAACACAATTACCGTTAGTGCTCTAGATTGCTATGATACATAGAGGTGGCAATGTGAGTGGGTTGGGGTGGATTTGGGTGATGGGTCATGATGTGTATGGGTTAGGATAGGTATGGGTCATGATGAGTTTTTAAAATAGAGGGCTATAATGGATATGAGTCAAGATGGGTAAAGCGAACCCATCTTGACCTAAGTAAAGGTTGACATACAAAGGGTTTAAAAAACCCCTCAAAAAAATATTCAAAATAACTATTAAAAAAATAATAACTCAAAATATAAATAATAAATACAAAATGTAAAATAACAAAAATGTTTCCCACATCATCCTCGTTCATTAAAAAAAACCGTTTTGTACTGGTTTAGGTTCGAGTTTTTCGGGGTTTTTTTTCAGTTCGGTTTTTGTGTTTTTTTCTTTTCGGTTGGTTTCGGTATCTGCTCGGTTTCAATGATTTCGGTTTCGATTTCTCGGTTTTTCCGGTTTCAGTGTTGTTTTGTTTTAGTCAGTTTTTTCGGTTTCATTTCGTTTCGATTCATTTTGTTTTATTTTGGCCGGCTGCGTTTCAGTTTTTTTGTTACGTTTTGGTAAGCTTTTTAATTGTATTTCGTTTTTTTTTGTTTCGTTGTGGTCAGTTTTTCGGTGTCATATCGGTTGTTTTCGTATCGTTTTGGTCGTTTCTCTATTTTGTTTCAGTTTTTTTGTTTCGTTTTTGTCGGTTCGGAGTTTTTGATTCGTTTTGGTCCGGTTTTAAATTGCATTTAGTTTTTTTATGTTTCCTTTTAGTCAGTTTTTCAGTTCCAATTCAGTTTTTTTGTTTCGTTTCGGTCGTTTTTCTATTTCGGTTCAGTTTCGTTTCGTTTTTTTTGTTTTGTTTTGGCCGGTTCAGTGTTTTATTTTGTTTTGGTCAGCTTTTCAGTTGTATTTCGCTTTTTGTTTCGTTTTGGTCGTTTTTGAATTTTGGTTCAGTTTTTGTTTTTTTGTTTCGTTTCGGTCGATTGGTGTTTTGTTTTGTATTGATCGACTTTTCAGTTGCACTTCGCTTTTTTTTTTCGTTTTGGTCAGCTTTTCGGTTTCATATCGGTTTTTTTGTTTCGTTTTAGTTTTTTTGTTTCGTTTTGGTCGGTTCAGTGTTTTTGTTTTGTTTTGGTTAGCTTTTCAGTTGCATTTCGCTTTTTTGTTTCGTTTTGGTCGTTTTTCTATTTCGGTTCAGTTTCATTTTGTTTTTTTATTTTTTTTCGATCGATTTGATGTTTTTGTTTTGTATTGATTAGCTTTTCAGTTGCAATTCGCTTTTTTTTCATTTTGGTCAGTTTTTCGGTTTCATATCGGTTTTTATGTTTCATTTTAGCCGTTTTTCTATTTCAATTTTGTTTCGTTTCGGTTTTTTGTTTCGTTTTGGTCGGTTCGGTGTTTTTGTTTTGTTTTTGCCAGCTTTTCAGTTGCATTTCGTTTTTTTTTTGTGTTTCGTTTGGTCAACTTTTTGGTTTTATATCAGTTTTTGTTTCGTTTTGGTCGTTTTTCTATTTCGATTCAGTTTTGTTTTGGTTTGGTCGATTCGGTGTTTTTGTTTAGTTTTGGTTAGCTTTTCGGTTGCATTTCGCTTTTTTTTTTGTTTCGCTTTGGTCAGTTTTACGGTTTAATTCCCGTTTTTTTTGTTTCGTTTTTCTATTTCGCTTCAGTTTCGTTTTTGTTTTTTTGTTTCGTTTTAGTCGGTTCGGGGTTTTTGTTTCGTTTTGATCGTTTTATGGGTTTCGGATGAGTTTTGTTTCGCACATGATAGTTTGAGTATTTTGAATTAGATAAATTTTGGATAACTTGGATATTTTGTTTTGACCCATTTTAACCTATAAATAAAACTCACTTGTATATTTTCAACTCATCCTGACCCACTTGAAGAATTTTTATGATCCATCCTAACCCATTTTACTTTTAAAGTTTATCCATCTTAACCTAAAACAATCCATTTGGGTTGGGTTTGCCACCCTTACGTACCTCTAATCGGTCATAAAAATCTCATCCTACTTGGTTATACAACTCCTAGTCATTCATAGAGATACTCCTCTTTTAATGCAAGTGAAAATAATGAGAAAAAAACACCCACTTTATACAAGTAGAAAATAAAGTTGGAATCACATCCAAAGCTTTCATACGAAGGACTCAAAATTTGTTTTATAAATGTATTATCTTCAAGGCCTTAACATTTAGGGCATTGTATAAGAATATACATATTGTATGTAATGTAATAAAATTTATTTAATTCTATATGGTGAGCTTTTGAAGTTTCTCTGAAGTAAAAGTGACCCACTAATACTATTAGGCTTAACGTAGTGGGTGAAATGTGGGAGGTGATTGGGGCGATTTTAGGGGGGAACACCGCCACCCAACCCCCCCCCCCCCCCCGGCGATTTTAGGCCGATAAGGGGCGGGGGCGGGTGGGTTTTGTCGTCGGGAGGAGTTTTGGTTTTATTATTATTATATTACTATGTGTGTGTTATATATGTATGTATATATATATATATATATTACTATTTGTAGCCACTACACCATTACAACCCAAAAACAAATACCCACCCCTTGCTGACTGGGCGCCACGTGTCGCAATTCGCCCCAATTTTTAACCCCTCTACTACGCATAGCGTTAGAGAATGTATTACGACTAGTGAAGCACTGCCACATAGACTCTACATCTATAAAAGGCACCCGCTAACCATGATTTCTATTGAGCGGCGAATAAAAGCTAATGTTTGAGTTTTTTTTTATATTTTAAAAAAACATGAATGACATACTAGCAAGAATACACTCACGAGTTGTGAGCTCACAGGCCATGCACTCACGCAGGGACAGTAAAGTGTTCCTGTGAGTGTTAGCCGAGGTGACGCATTCCCCTCTCACCGCTTGTGCCGCGTAATTATAATTAATAAAACAAAATATGATTGAAAGTAAGGGTAAAGATTATTGTATATGAAAGGTGTGTGGGAGAGCGTAACGTACGTAGGCTTACTCAACACTCACTAGAAGACCATGCGCCACCTTACGTGAATGGTCCGTGAGTGGCCACTCAGTGTGCATAGGCCTGTAAACGAACCGAACATTCGGTGAACTGTTCGTGAACCGTTCGGCGGGAAGTTCGTTTATTTAATAAACGAAAGAACATGAACACAAAATTTGTGTTCATTTAATTAAATGAACGAACATGAACAAATGTTCTGTTTGTTCATTTATGTTCATGAACGTTCGTTTATGCATTAATAGAAAATAATTAAATATTATCTGAATACGTCATCTGCTTAAACGTTTTATATATGTTAATTTGTGTTCCTTTATGTGTTTTCAGATTTAAGTTTGTTTATGTTTGTTTGTGTTCATTCACATTGGTTCATATATGTTTATTTATGTTCGTTTATCTTTGTTTAGTTATGTTTGTTTAGATTTTATACAAATGAACATAAACGAACACAATGTCGATTTTTAGATAAACGCACATGAAAATAAATATTTGTTCGATTAAATGAACGAACACGAATATGCGCATGTTATTCTCTCTTTTGATGTTTTATTTAGGGTTAGGTTTAAGAGTATTTTATGCTTTCTCATCATATCTCAACTATTTTGTTATCTGAATTCACAATTTGTGTTTAGGTCATCACCTTATTTGCTAATTGCGTTATAATTATATCTAGCTATGTGTTTTTTATGCAATTGAATTACATCTGGATCAATTTATAGCCTTGATTTGAAATTATACGGTATTAAGAGATGCTATTGGTAGAATTGGGGCAATTGGTGATTAGGTTTACGCATTTTTAGGATTTTTGTTATCCGATCTGATTACTGTTTTATAAAATTCAATCAGATCCGTTTTATGGATGCTTCGTGTCGTAGATAGATTTCGTACCCAAAAATCAACCTGTTTCAACATAATACTAACGTAAATGTAATTATAAGCTTTTCTGTGATATAAAAAAAATGTAATTATAAATGGAACATAGTTTGAAACTCATAGAAACAACTCAATAGAACCTTTTTAACAGATGAGAAATACTTTGAATTTACATAAATAAATAAAGAGAACAACCTATCTAAAACAAAATGATTTTTAAGCACCATTTTAATTCATAAATATGTACTTTTCACCACAATATCTTTGACAAACCTTTAAAGAATGAACACATTCATGTAACCAAATCTGCAACTGTACATCATGTAGCATTCCATTTAATATCAACATGTATCATCCCATTTCGCGAGTTAATAAGATGGTACTTCTCGTTAATCCGATTATTGTAAACGACATCCACAAGATTTATAATAAGAACCAGCGATTAAGACCAGAAACAAATATAACAAAATCTACCTTTGATATGTACAAGTGACGTTTGAATGAACAATTTAACTAGAAAAATCTAAACATCAATAATCATCATTGTAGCAAATATCATGGATAAATCATGGATTACGTCTGATAGATTATCAAATGCATATGAAGAAGGTGTGGAGGTCTTTTTAGAGTTTGCCCAAAGTAATAATTCAAAATCCAATGTTATTCTGTGTCCTTGTGTAAAGTGCATCAACTTGTGTCACCACTCAATTGACAATGTGCGTTATCATCTATTTGCCCACAGTTTCGATGAAAGTTATACAATTTGGTCTTTCCATGGTGAAAAACTTCTCGAGGTTGATTCTAGATGCCCTAATAATTCTAGATCCCCCGAGTTTGATTATACAAGGAAATGCTACATGATGCCTTCACATATGTAGAAGAACCTGATGCATTGAAATCACTCTTGAAGAATGTGATAAGCCACTTTACGTAGAGTCAAAGTATAATGCACTTAGTGGATTATTGAAATTCCAACATTTGAAGGGTCAATTTGGTTGGTCAGATTCTAGTTTTGATGCTTTGTTGGGTGCCTTAAGAGATGTCTTACCATTAAACAATACAATCCCTAGCTCGATATATGAGGCCAAGAAGTTGCTAAAAGGAGTAGGTCTACAATATGAAAAGATTCATGCATGTGAAAACGATTGTGTTCTATTCTGGAAAGAACATAAGGATGCTTCTCAGTGTCTAACTTGTGGCAAATCTCGTTGGAAGGAGAATACCAAGAACGTTCCTTCAAAAGTTTTGTGGTATTTTCCTCCCATCCCTAGATTTAGAAGAATGTTTTCGTCACCAAAAATTGCAAATGACTTAACTTGGCATGCACAAGGCCGGGCCAATAACGGTAAGATAACTCATCCACGCGATTCCCCATCTTGGAAGCTTATTGACAACACGTGGAAAGACTTCGGAAAAGAAGATCGGAATCTTAGATTAGCCTTGTCAGCCGATGGCATTAGTCCTCACAAGTTATTAAGTTCCAAGTATAGTTGTTGGCCGGTTATTCTAATAACATATAATCTACCCTTGTATCTATGTATGTCAAGAAAATTCATGATGTTGACTCTATTGATATCAGGGCCAACCCAACCAGGTAACAATATTGATGTCTACTTGGCACCATTGATAGTAGATCTAAAACTCTTGTAGGAAATTGGTGTTAAGACATATGATGCTTACAAGAAAGAATTCTTTAATCTAAGAGCAATATTACTTTGGACTATAAGTGACTTCCCCGCATATGGTAATCTTTCGGGGTGTGTTACCAAAGGTTACTATGCTTGTCCGGTATGCTCAGAGAATACCTTTTCCCAATGGTTGCCAAAGTCTAAGAAAGTATGCTACCTTGGGCATAGAAGATACCTGCCACTTGAACATCCTTTTCGTAAAAGAAAAAGACATTTCAACAATCAACAAGAGAAGAATGTTATAAAAAAACCATTATCTGGTGAAGACATCTACGACTATCTGGCGGGATTTAATAATACATGGGGAAAGAAGAAAAGGTCAAAGAAGAAAAGGTCAAAAAAGAAAAAGAAAAGTATCGATGAGAGAGCTAAATTATGGCATAAAAAATCAATTTTTTTTGAACTTAAATATTGGAAGAAGTTGCTTGTACGTCATCAGTTAGATGTTATGCACATAGAAAAAAAATGTGTGTGAGAGTGTTTATGGGACATTGTTGAACTTACCTCACAAGACGAAGGATGGATTAAAAGCACGGGAAGATCTTAATGAGCTGGGCATTAATCCTGAACTACAACCTCAACCAAAAAGGAATCGACTTTGGCTTCCACCTGCATGCTACACATTGAATACCTCGGAGAAAGTTATGTTTCATGATACCCTGTCTAACATAAAAGTGCCTGATGGGTATTGTTCCAATTTCAAGTCTAATGATTGTCATGTACTAATGCAACAACTTCTTCCTTTTGCAATCAAGGGGGTGTTACACGTGAAAGTGAGGAAGACAATAATAAGTTTGTGTAATTTTTTCAACGAGTTGTGTAGTGAAGTAGTTGATGTCAGTAAGTTAGAAAAGTTACAAAGTGACATCGTATTAACTCTATGTTTGTTAGAGAAGTATTTTCCTCCTTCGTTTTTCGATATCATGATTCACTTGATGGTGCATTTAGTGAGAGAGGTGAGGTTATAGTGCTATTTGCTTGGAAAATGGGCCCATCAGAGAGTTCGTGGTTTTAAAGAGATTTGGGTCGTACGCAAGGCCTTCTAAAATGATACTCAGTCAAACAAATAAAGCAGGCCCCTTATTAAATATAGAAAGAACTAGGAAGATACACGGTGCGTTGCACCAGGTTGATGTTACTCGTACAAATTATTAAATAGTGTTGCACCAGGTTGATGTTACTCGTACAACTTATTAAATAGTGTAGTGTGTCTGCAAGTTGAGGTGAATTTTATTGGTGCCGGGTTACGAAACCGTAATAACAGCTTGGTGCAGCAACTACATGACAGTTTAATGTTTCTAATGCAGGATCAAAGTAAGAAAGCTAAAGAAGTTCGCGCACAAAATAAATACAACCATCATTTGAGCAGAAAGGGATACGCTGGACTTGCTGTTGAAATTGTATGAATTAAATTAATCGAATAGTTTACTTGTATTTATTTGTTTATTCGTGTTAATTCTTTTTGTAATCTTGATAATTTAGATGCAAAAAACCGGCAAGAAAGAAGAGGAGATTGATAGGGCAACGTTGTGGAAAGAAGCAAGAAAAAATAAAACAGGAGATTTTGATGAAAACGTCCAAGTGGTTGTTAATAAAATTGTAAGTTTATTTCATGTCTAGTCATTGTAGAAGAACAAGGTCTGGGCAAACCCGGGCATGGGACCTAAATATTAATAATTAATATAAGAATTAACATAAAACAAATTAAAAACTTTGTAAGGTCCGGGAAAACCCGGGCTCATTTTAACACATTCCTTTGGCTGATTTATTGTTTTTTAGTTAAAATATATACGTTTTATAATCATCTTTAAATATTATGATCAAAACCTTAAACGAGCCTAAGCTTTGCTTGAGCTCGTGTAAACATCCCTAACTGGACAGTGATTAGGTATTGTTTGAGAGTATTTCTTTTGATCAGAAGATTCAACATCTTCCATCTTTTGTATGCTATAAAAACTGGCTTTGCATAAAGGACATGTGAAAACTTTTTTCATTGAAACCTGTATGTACAAATTATATACAACATATATGGTTAAAATATAATTGTTGTGATCTAAGAAATTGACAAGTGTAGAGGATTGTGAAATTGACAAGTGAGGAAATATCTTTTTAAATTTTAATTTATCCCAATTATAGGATGAGCTACATCAGTCGGGACATTATGAATCATGTGGAACACATGATGTGCTCACTGAGGCCCTGGGTACTAAGAAACAACGTGGACATGTGCGCGGAATGGGCAAGTTTGTAACACAAGTTTTAAATAATTGTTCGTAAAACACAATTTATTCACTTAGTTTAGTTTTTGTATCTTATCAGGCACTTGTTTGAGCAAATCAACAATGGGTCAAAAAGAAATCATGGAATTTAGCCTCGCCACATGAACGTAAATCAAAGTTAAAAAATATTGATGATTCAAGTCGAAGGATTGCAAATCGGTTGCTTAACCGAAAGGACAATGACATCATCTTGATTCCCTACAATCCCGGGTCTAATTATCAAAACCATCCAAATCGAAATCCTAGTTTTACTAGTTTTATTATTGTTTGACTAAATTTGGTTTTTGTTTTTTTTAGAAATCATTGGGTGCTGGCCGTACTACACATGAAAACAATGACTTGCTATTACCTTGATTCTCTAAGGCCAGGAACTGTTAATTTGTAGTTGCAGCAGATTATCGATGGGTAAGTTATACAAAATATGGAAACAATATGTCTTAGCATTTGATATATTTCTTAACATTTTTGTAGTGCAATGAACTTGTACGGTACACAAAGTGGACCGAGGGTAAAACTCAATTGGGTCAACGCTAGGGTGAGCATTTAATTCCATATTGAAATATTAGTTTTAACCGCATTATATGAATCTATGTTACGATGACTATTTGTAATGTATTTATGTAGTGTCCATGTCAGCCGGGAAGCACCGAATGTGGCTACTTTATGTTAAAGTTCATGAAAGAGATAGTTGATGAAGGAATTAAAATACTGGTCAATAACAATGTAAGTATAACAACTTTTTTATATTTTCATTATTGTATCAGTTTAGTAAATTTATGAACCGATTATAAATGGGCTTTGACTTTTGTTGACCAAACCGAACCAAAAGTTTTAAACGGTGGGCTTGTGAAAATGTAGAGTGGATGATGCAGGGCAAATCACTGATATTATATCTACTTATTCATGTCACCAATTATGATACAGTGATGGAACTTTAAGGAATTAATTAACTGTGAAATTCAAAGTTAGCAACCCGGTTTTAAAATTAAGAGGTTCTAAGAAATTACTGATTATATATATTTATGTATGAGATGTAATGAAATATGAAATTAGATGTTAGTTAAATGTTATTATTATTATTACTTGTTATTTGTTAATTTTTTGAATGGCTAGATGATACTTTAAGTAGGATATTAATCTGATTTAACTAATGATGAGTTAGTAGGGAGAAAGGTATTATGTTCAGAAGCAGTTTAGAAACAATAATTAATTGTTTGACTTCAATTTTTTTTTTTTTTGTGGATTTGACTGCAAAATTGACTAACGGGTCAAAACTGTAGTTTAATGGTCAAAAAAGAAGCTTTGACTATTAAAAGTCAAACGGATCAGATAAATAAATCATCAAATCATTTGAACTTTAGGTTTAACTAATCTAAATTTTTTCTCAGGTTGGATGAGGGAATAATGAATACACGGATGCTGATATTGATGGAATTCGTGAAGAATGGTCGACTTTTGTGGCATCCTTTATTTACCAGTGAATGTTCGTATCGATGTTAATGAAATGTTAAACTTTGAAATATTGTGAAGAATGGTCGACTTTTGAATGTTTGTTAGCATGTTGAAATATTATATGAAATTTATTATTTTGCTATATATGAATTTTAGTTTTATTATGAGTCGCTAATTGTCATTATTTAATGTTGAAATTATAAATCTGTCAAAAACATTCTATTTTATGATACTTGAAACCATGACACGCAAACGCGTGTCGAAAAAAAGATGTCAATAATGCTTGTCATAAATGCATGTCATAAAAAGATGACACCCAAATTTGCGTCATTGTTACTTTATGACATGGCATTCCTTGACACGAGATATCGTGTCATCTACCCCTTTAATGACGCGTATAGCGCGTCATTAAAGGACTATTTTCTAGTAGTGGTAGGATTGACTTTGCTATTCAAAAGGGAGTTGCGGCATAGCTTGTTGCACGTTTGTCTGCCACTTTATTGTAATCGTTTTGTTTAATTAATATTAATTAATTAAATAAAAAAATAGGATTCATCATCTATAAAAAAGAACACGAAATACACGGTATTTGATTATTTTTATTTTTTTTCTGTACATTCATATAAATTTTAGAGAAACTGAGTAGTTTATATAATAAAGTTTTTTTATTGGCTAGTAAATAGTTTTCACGGTTTTGGCGTGTATATGGGTTAACATTTTAATTATTAACATTGTTCTTATGTTAAGTTTTTCAAGTACTTTTAAAAAATAACTAAATCATTTAGAAGTTTTGAAAAAATAAATAAATAAATAAAAGCATCCACTAGGCACTAGGTACGTATAACGCGTGGTGAGTAAATTAGTGAGTGCCTTCCTACATACGTGACATACGTGGTGGTGCTCACCACTCATCATTTTTTCTAAACGACCAACTAAGTAACGCCGGGTATATCGTACGTGATCTCCACTGGCAAAGGTAGCCCGAGCCAGTCACTAGTCCGGACGGACGGAGCCCCTAACGGTCCACCCTCTTGAGGGATTCACCTGAGAAAACCCGACCCTCACGCCCGCCTAATGGCACGACAACGAGGAGCCGATAAAAACGAGTGAGATCAGGACTCGAACACTGGCAAGCCAGGGTAATCCCTCATATATCTCATATAAATTGATGATAGTAAAGTTTGAATCTCCTACCTCTCACTAGTAAAGTGAGTGCTCTACCATTGAGTCACGTCCAATTTATCCCACTCATCATTTACTAGGTTAACACACGCCCTAACGTATTTAATATTTTTCTTTTTTTAATTATATATACATATCACACTAAAATCCAAAAGTATAGTGTACGTATATAACACTACTAGATACATAGTCTCACCGACAAAAACAATTCCATCTAAGATCTTTGAAAAAAACTGAACCCACAAAGAAAAAGATCAGAAATAGTTTTTAAAGACCTCTTGGTAACCCGTCAATCATCAGCAATGAATCACCGTCAGAGAAAACATCTAACTCAACAATTAATACAAAAAATAGTATTTAAGTAGTTATCATTTATCAATTATATGCCAAAAATCACCGAGGGATATTTGGCTAAGGTTTACATAATAAAATACCGAAGAAATTAAAATGAATATTTTTAAGCAGTGTTGTAAAAATCGTTAGTCGTTAGTCGGGCGGTGGGGTGGGAACTAGCAATTAGTCGGGATTAGTCGAGATTAATCGGGGTTAATTGGGTCGGACTTTAATATATAATATTCAGTTTTATACATGCACACATTTTTATATGTAGTTTTCAGTTTTATACATACACAAACATATTTTAGTTAGAATCTCGCTTGAAACCGGGGGGTTTTTCTGAAATCTGTCGTGGAAAATGGCCGATTTTGGTCGGATCCTCACCGGAAACCGTTGTTTTTTGTTTGAATCTTGTCGGAAGCCGCCAATTTTGGCTTGATTTGACTAGAAACTGCCGATATTGGCCGGATTTTACCATTAACCGATTAATTGGCTGACTAGCCCGAAATTAATCAGTGAAGTGGGGACTAGCGATTAATCGGGGATTAATCGGTGACTAGTCGGGATTTTTGCAACACTGTTTTTAAGCATCACTTGTAATACTACTGATAATTAGTAGCGAAGCTTGGGTTTAGTCACAACGGTAACCGAAGTCACGGACCCAATACCTTGGGAGTGACCGTGTTTAATACCTACAAAAAATTTTGGACAAAATAGCGAAATTTTGCCTATTAAGCGAAAAAATGGCAGTGACCGGGGTCATCCCCGGTCCCTGTTATACTTCGCCCATGTCTGTAATCATCAATACGCATCGACAAATATGATTTTGTTCCAACTCTTCATGAACAAATGTTGAACTTTGTTCGCTGTATTGAGAACTTCCACATGTGGTCATGGCATGTTATACATGAAGTTCAAATGCGTGTACGTTAGAAACAGTCATCTAGAAATTAAAATCGACCATGCATATAATACAAATGTAGGCCGATTTCATAATTTCAAAAACATATGGTTGGTTACTGCTGAAAATGGTTCGATTTCATAACTTCAAAAAAATATGGTTGGTTACTGCTGAAAATGGTTCACACTTGTATTTGTATTTCCAAATGATCAATTGTATTTTTGTTTAATCACCAAGTTAATGGATTTTGGATTATTATTACTATTTGTGTGCGTTTATTTTACAGGTTATTGAATTTAATTACTCTTGACTTTCACTCACCGGCCAGAAATATTCTCAGCTTCATTTGAATTATGAGAAAAATGTTTTTTACAACTCCCAACTTTTACTTTATTTTCTTCTGCTTCACCCAAATTAACGCGAAACTAACTCGGTTAATTTTAATGTTGAAGTGGGATTATTGTTAGTAATACAAATAATTAGAAAAAAAAACAGTGGGTCCAAAAATCACTTCCTATTTTGTCTCCATCACCCTACCTCCATTAGACTAGTTGCTGTGGGCTTCAAAATGACGTGGAGGGGCTTTACTACCCCCAACGTTGTTCCGGGGCTTCATGGGAGGGGTAGTATGGATATGCGCTTCAAAATTATACCAAGGCGTTAACAAAGGTATTGGTGGGGCCATAATTTTTCAATCTCTCAACCCCCCCCCCCCCCCCCAAAAAAAAAAACAAACACACACACACATATATATGTGTGTGTGTGTGTTTAAGTTCAAGAAAGTAATGAAATTACTGTGAGAAAAATGCGAGAAATGAATATAAGCCACTAGTTTTATTTTAGGTTTTAAAAGTTTAAATATAAATGAAAAAGATATAAATGTAACAATAAATGCATACTCCCTCTCCAATTAATACACCTAATATAACCATAATAAATCTCTCTCTAATTAATATATCTACATAATTTAACTAAAATAATTAAAAAGATAAAAACACTAATTTAGTTTTCATAAATAATAAAATAAATGTCATACAAATGTGTCCATTAAATATAAACAATAAATATACAATCTACACAAAATTATATAACCTATACTTGTTTTGAGGAATAAAAACGTACAATATACAAAAAAGCATACAACTTACATATTAAATTCGATATCAACAATTATATAAGCTATACAAATATACACATATCCTACACGTGTGGAGGTTATATGTTTTTCGTGTGTAGGTTATGTTATCTTATTCTTAGAACAAGTGTGGGTTATGTCACACCCTCAAATTTCGACTAACTGAGTTTTACCGTGAGGCTCGTGACATACCAGGATCCAGCCCATTCGTTATACCAAACAATCATTTAATCTATATAAAACACCATTTGAGTTTAATCCAACTAATTGGTAAAACAAAAACAAATCAAACAGTTCAAAAGTTTTGCGGAAGCATTAAAGTAAAACAATAAACCATGTGCTCAAACATGCACAACCCACCAAATGAATACAACGTGAAATAAAAGTTCATGCGACAACTGTGACTCCTAACACATGCAAATGCAACCTGCTCCTTAGCACATCTAGCAACCTGGGCAAGTATAAATACTCAAGGGTCAGCACGAGGTTGGTGAGTTCAAAAGTTGTAGTAAAAAGTAGTATAAATAGTTTACGTAGCATAAGTAGTATATGTGTAGTAGATTTAGCATCTTTCAAATATACCAGGGTAGCTAACCCATTTACAAGCTACTAGACGTTTGAACCGAAGCTGACTGTATGTATGCCTTCTTACCAGGTCTATCACCAACACTGGCGTATAAAAGTTAGGTAAATATAACACCCGTTCTACGACATCACAGCCGTGCTATCGCGACTAGCCCGGGTGGGGTTTGTCAAACCCAGTAGTACTACTCCATATAACCCCGCGATCCCATCCTATCGGTTCAAGGTAACGTAAGGACTTTAAGTGATATAAGGGCATCTAGTATAAACTTGTGATATATAAGAAATCACATAAATCCAAAATAAGTTGTTGCGTTTTCCTCCAGAAAACCAGTATGTAAGTGCGTCCGTGTTTTCAATCCAGAAAACATGTATAGGCAAATGTTTTGTGTTTCCAATCCAGAAAACAAGTATACGAAAAAGTTTAGTGTTTTCAATCCAGAAAACAAGTAAGGAAAATGTTTGGTGTTTTCTTTTTAGAAAACAAGTTTACGAAAATAATTAGTGTTTTCTCTCCAGAAAACAAATAGGAAAAGGCATGAACTCACCTGGTGTCGCGTGTAATAGACTTTCCTGAAAACCAAAAGGACGCACTTGACTCACTAGTCGTTACCTAGTACAAGTGTTTAAGTTATAAGAATGTGTTCAACAACACATGACTCTAAAACCCAAGTATGGACTCACACACAAACACAATCTTGACACGACAACTCGTTGGTGATAATAAGTAATGTCAACTGTACCAAGAAGTCTTAACATGTATCCACACATCATATCATAACAAATAAACCAAATATTCATCATACGACTCAACTTATGATCATTCAGTTAACGAGACAGATTATGACATGTACAAACTGATTTTATTCACCAAGTAAAACTTAAGGATAAATTATACAAAATTTACCACAGTAGCATATAGGAATTAGGTTTCTCAAACAATTTTTATTATATTTTCTCATGCATACAAAACTCATAATAATTCAATCATTGCAGATAGGTAACAACAGTTCAGCAAATTGCGCAATAAAAAGTTGTTTCATGGTTCTCTAAAATAATTTATCAAAATTGTGCAAGTCCATTAATTGGGTTGTCTTCTAGACTCATAATTATAAGTTTCAGAACTGGAACCAACCCATTTTAACTTTCCAAGAAAGAGTTATGATGTTGGCAAGACAGACCAGAATCTAACTCCCCGTGTCAGCTTTTACACATGTTTTTGTAAAATCATAAAAACTATTCAAACCTTGTCCAGAAATTACAAAATTTACTTTTCTGGAAAGTAGACTCAGGATATTATATATCCTAGAATCAAGAATTGATCTATAATAATCGTTTAACATCAAGTTACAAACCAATCAATAAACGAGAACGAATCTGTCAGCAAACTGTTGTCATCAAAACTCGAACCCTAACATGTTTATGTCATCCCTAGAGTTATAAATCATCAATTAACATTATAATCATCAAAGTTACAGAGATTCAACATTTAGGGTTTCACAATTACTCATCAAAACATAAAAATTGATACATAAAACTTACCAATTAACATTAGGAATCAAGTGAATCACTCAAAAACACCACTAATTGCAAGAATCAAGCTTGAATCGAAGGGTTTGTGTGTGTGGGGGTGTGAGGCTTAAGGTCGATGGTTTATGGGTGGGGATTAGGGTTGTTTATTTTATTAATATTATAATTAATCATATTTACAAGAATGGTCCTTTTAGAATCAGTTTTGGCTTTAAACGAACTTTATAACACCCAAACCGGATTATAATGAATCATTACAAATAAAATACTAACCCAATTTAATAAACCTAAGCCTCATTTTTCTTTCATAAATATTAATTTGTAAAAGGTGAAAAAATACAAATTACGCGCAATTGATCGCAATTTCATGAAACAAGGTATGAATTAAAAACTCAATTATTTAGCATGTATTTTCACATAGATAATATTATAAACATATGCTCGAGATGTTATCTTCTTATTTAATAACTAATAGCATGTTAAGCGAGCTTAATGCACTAAATCGTGTAACACCTAAAATCATCTAGCACATAACAATTAAATATGAATTATTTAAACATATCTGACTCGACATTAATCACCAACGCGTACTAACAGAATCATGTGTGTGACCCGTTTTTGACTCATGTAAATGCTATGCATAACGTGTAAGATAACAGACTTTGGATTAACGAAGTTAACGTGAAAATGCAGGGTGTCACATTATCCCATTGTTGAAAGAATTTTCGTCCCGAAAATTGATAGATGTCGCTAAGTAAATAAGTAGACTCCATGTCTATGTGTATGATCAAAATGAAATTAAGTAGACATTTTGTCTATATGTACTATCAACATGAACCAGGTAGACATTCTGTCTATAGATTAGTGTCTCTAACATTTGGGCAGAGTTGCCAATGTTTAAAAAAAAATTCTCGGTTTTCACATCATCCCCTTGTGGAAAGAAATTTCGTCCCGAAATTTTGATTATGATGGATTGTGATCGTAACAATAGTTTATCAATAATAAAAGTGTCAAAGCGCATGACAGTATAAAAAGTTGAGAAATGTCTAGCACGAATGATTTTTGTGATGCTTTATGAAATTTGCGATTCATGGTCATTGGTGCGAGTAATGGTTCCGCAAGGTCAAAGCGGAAGTAAATATGCTTAAGGGGCTAAGATCTGGAAATGATCTAGCTCTAGTCCCCGCCATCAACATATTGTTAGTGCTTATATATAGAGTGTGCCGCAGCTAACCCACCATACTAATAGAACATTGCAAGTGGTTCCTATCACTAATCATTACTTTGCCAAAGTGAGCTAAAACTGAAAAAGAAATAGAATAACCTGAATTTGTTCCTTAACTTTAGCCCAAAGGAGTAGGTGTATTGTCTAGAATCGTATCCATAAGAATAATTGTATTAGCGTCCAGATTTTTGCACTTCGTGAATTACATATTTAACGGGTTTGGTTGGTTTCGCAAAGGAGGGTTTCTAAAAATGGAGATCATTATGCCAGCTAACATATATTGTTCTTTCCGGTTGGTTGCATGATGGATTAGTCCTTATGTGTGCGATATAAGATGCTTCAAGTGTAAAGACAATTTCTTGTGTGAAAGAAGTTTCATGTCAAGGTTCCATACCAACGAAAGAAAATAAAAAAAAATAAAAACAAAATGAGAGATCGCTTATGTGTTCATCACAGGTAACGTTGTTGCAAGAGTTTGATCGATTATTCGGAATTGCGTCTATACGGTGAAGGTCAGTCAGCATGGAGTTTAAGGAGTTAAGACAATAGGATTATCTTGTAGAAAATTTGAAGTTAGAGTTTGTTATGATAGAGTATAAAACAGATAAGGCTGAGGGTTGAACATAGGTCAGAAAAGTAGAATCAAAAGGGAATTCATAGTCAGAGCATAAGTAATAGGTTGTCAATTTACGAGGCGTTCTTCAATTTCTGTGCACAAGACAAAGCTGAAGGTCCGACCATGAGATTCTGGAAAGTTTTCAATCAAGAGGGTTTTCTTAACCAAGTTTTGATGAGGTTCACAAATTCTTGGAAACACTTATAATAATTAATCAGGATATATAAAAAAAACATTCAGTAATGAAAGTCTAGGGCTCGTCGTCGTCGGTAAAATATTCAGTAATGAAAGTCTAGGGCTCGTCGTCGTCGGTAACTTTAGATGACAAAGTTTAGAGTTCCAAGAATTTGTTTTAGAAAAATCTTTACACAATGGAATCCCATCTCACACCAATGTACCTATAGATTCACGATTACATTCCAGACCGTACTCGTCAATTTATCTTACATTGGGGTGTTATGTCCTTTCCATTATGCCTTTATATGATAGTAGTGATATCATAAACATAAGTAGTGAACGTCAATGAGGTAAAGCCAAAAGCATAGGAAAGAGGGAACTTGTTATCGATGTATTCAGTATCTAAATAAGTCTGGTAATCACTGCCATTCGTTGGTTTTACCGAGGGTGCTGTCGTGTGATGACTCCTAATATGCGTCCTCAACTTTCACCGGTGCTAGACTGGCCTCTTCTGAATTAGGGTTGCGTCAAAAGACATATCAGAATGCAAAGCAAGGCGCAAAATAACAAGTTAAAATATATCTTATCAGTTAGGGATGGTGACATGGTTTTCGTGGGCATACCAGTGACATAGTGTGTGTGTGAATGCTATGTATGTATATATGTATGTATTTAGTGCAATGAATGAAAAAAATTTACTGATGGGTTGACACGTTTGAAAAAAAGTAGTTGAACTTTAAAAAAGGTCATAGACCGGTTTATCGAAAACAAACCAAGTTCACTATAACCAATGGCTCTGATACCAATCTGTCACACCCTCAAATTTCGACTAATTGAGTTTTACCGTGAGGCTCGTGACATACCAGGATCCAGCCCATTCGTTATACCAAACAATCATTTAATCTATATAAAACACCATTTGAGTTTAATCCAACTAATTGGTAAAACAAAAACAAATCAAACAGTTCAAAAGTTTTGCGGAAGCATTAAAGTAAAACAATAAACCATGTGCTCAAACATGCACAACCCACCAAATGAATACAACGTGAAATAAAAGTTCATGCGACAACTGTGACTCCTAACATATGCAATGCAACCCGCTCCTTAGCACATCTAGCAACCTGGGCAAGTATAAATACTCAAGGGTTAGCACGAGGTTGGTGAGTTCAAAAGTTGTAGTAAAAAGTAGTATAAATAGTATATGTAGTTTACGTAGCATAAGTAGTATATGTGTAGTAGATTTAGCATCTTTCAAATATACCAGGGTAGCTAACCCATTTACAAGCTACTAGACGTTTGAACCGAAGCTGACTGTATGTATGCCTTCTAACCCATTTACAAGCTACTAGACGTTTGAACAAAAATACAATAGTCATCTAGAAATTAAAATCGACCATGCATATAATACAAATGTAGGCCGATTTCATAATTTCAAAAACATATGGTTGGTTACTGCTGAAAATGGTTTGATTTCATAACTTCAAAAAAATATGGTTGGTTACTGCTGAAAATGGTTCACACTTGTATTTGTATTTCCAAATGATCAATTGTATTTTTGTTTAATCACCAAGTTAATGGATTTTGGATTATTATTACTATTTGTGTGCGTTTATTTTACAGGTTATTGAATTTAATTACTCTTGACTTTCACTCACCGGCCAGAAATATTCTCAGCTTCATTTGAATTATGAGAAAAATGTTTTTTACAACTCCCAACTTTTACTTTATTTTCTTCTGCTTCACCCAAATTAACGCGAAACTAACTCGGTTAATTTTAATGTTGAAGTGGGATTATTGTTAGTAATACAAATAATTAGAAAAAAAAACAGTGGGTCCAAAAATCACTTCCTATTTTGTCTCCATCACCCTACCTCCATTAGACTAGTTGCTGTGGGCTTCAAAATGACGTGGAGGGGCTTTACTACCCCCAACGTTGTTCCGGGGCTTCATGGGAGGGGTAGTATGGATATGCGCTTCAAAATTATACCAAGGCGTTAACAAAGGTATTGGTGGGGCCATAATTTTTCAATCTCTCAACCCCCCCCCCCCCCCCCAAAAAAAAAAACAAACACACACACACATATATATGTGTGTGTGTGTGTTTAAGTTCAAGAAAGAAATGAAATTACTGTGAGAAAAATGCGAGAAATGAATATAAGCCACTAGTTTTATTTTAGGTTTTAAAAGTTTAAATATAAATGAAAAAGATATAAATGTAACAATAAATGCATACTCCCTCTCCAATTAATACACCTAATATAACCATAATAAATCTCTCTCTAATTAATATATCTACATAATTTAACTAAAATAATTAAAAAGATAAAAACACTAATTTAGTTTTCATAAATAATAAAATAAATGTCATACAAATGTGTCCATTAAATATAAACAATAAATATACAATCTACACAAAATTATATAACCTATACTTGTTTTGAGGAATAAAAACGTACAATATACAAAAAAGCATACAACTTACATATTAAATTCGATATCAACAATTATATAAGCTATACAAATATACACATATCCTACACGTGTGGAGGTTATATGTTTTTCGTGTGTAGGTTATGTTATCTTATTCTTAGAACAAGTGTGGGTTATGTCACACCCTCAAATTTCGACTAACTGAGTTTTACCGTGAGGCTCGTGACATACCAGGATCCAGCCCATTCGTTATACCAAACAATCATTTAATCTATATAAAACACCATTTGAGTTTAATCCAACTAATTGGTAAAACAAAAACAAATCAAACAGTTCAAAAGTTTTGCGGAAGCATTAAAGTAAAACAATAAACCATGTGCTCAAACATGCACAACCCACCAAATGAATACAACGTGAAATAAAAGTTCATGCGACAACTGTGACTCCTAACACATGCAATGCAACCTGCTCCTTAGCACATCTAGCAACCTGGGCAAGTATAAATACTCAAGGGTCAGCACGAGGTTGGTGAGTTCAAAAGTTGTAGTAAAAAGTAGTATAAATAGTTTACGTAGCATAAGTAGTATATGTGTAGTAGATTTAGCATCTTTCAAATATACCAGGGTAGCTAACCCATTTACAAGCTACTAGACGTTTGAACCGAAGCTGACTGTATGTATGCCTTCTTACCAGGTCTATCACCAACACTGGCGTATAAAAGTTAGGTAAATATAACACCCGTTCTACGACATCACAGCCGTGCTATCGCGACTAGCCCGGGTGGGGTTTGTCAAACCCAGTAGTACTACTCCATATAACCCCGCGATCCCATCCTATCGGTTCAAGGTAACGTAAGGACTTTAAGTGATATAAGGGCATCTAGTATAAACTTGTGATATATAAGAAATCACATAAATCCAAAATAAGTTGTTGCGTTTTCCTCCAGAAAACCAGTATGTAAGTGCGTCCGTGTTTTCAATCCAGAAAACATGTATAGGCAAATGTTTTGTGTTTCCAATCCAGAAAACAAGTATACGAAAAAGTTTAGTGTTTTCAATCCAGAAAACAAGTAAGGAAAATGTTTGGTGTTTTCTTTTTAGAAAACAAGTATACGAAAATAAAGCTTTTAAAACCAAAAATAAAACTAGTGGCTCATATTCATTTCTCTCTTGAACCATTTCTCTCTTGAACCATCCCCTATATATATATATATATAGGATGAGTATTATTATTACAGAACTGTTAAATAATTTATGAACTTGAAGGAACCCTTGAAAACTAACGCTTTTTATAAAAAAAATTGTATGTTAAAGCTATTTAAGTGTAGGTTTATCATTTTTTACATCTATATTTACGATTACAATTTTGAAAATTAGTTTTTATACATATTTAGGTTTTGTTTTACACTTATGTAAGTTTTTTAGTACACAAATTTTACACATATGTAAACTTGTAATTAATATTTGTAATCAAAATTTTTTTATATAAAATATGATAAGACTACTCTTAAATATGTTAATATATAAAAAAAACTAAAAAAATGTTTGTTTGTTTAGAGTTCCTAAGAGTTCTAAATTTTTTTAGAGTTCTTAAATTATACTAACTAACTATATATATATATATATATATATATATATATATATATATATATATATATATATATATATATATGGGGCTTTTAAACCATAATGAGACTTTAAGATTAAAGTCCCTAATGCCTACATGGCAAGTTAACAAGGGTTTTAAAGCCCTTTACAACACATAGCCTTAACACCATTATCCAACCAACCAGCCACCACTGACCTCCATCACCCCCACGACTTCAAAAAAAACACATTTTTTTGCCGGAGACCACCATTAACCACCTCTAACTATTTATCAATTTTTCACATTGTAATGGAAAAAACATAAATGATATGATAAACCTATAATTATATGTGTACATGATACTGCATAGAGAGTCGCCATAGTTGCGGAGTATGATCAAGACGACATGATTGCTAGCAAGGTTGAGTTCCTCTTTAGGATATACGTTAATGATGGGATTAGGGTTCTTAAGGGAATCGAATTTGGGAGAGAATAGAGGCACACAAATTTTGTATTTGCGTTTAGGTTTATGTTATGTTGTTAATTATTCTCTCCATATATTTATATACACCCAAAAAAATCCATTGATTAGCAAGTAAGGGTAATATGGTCAATCAATAATTACGTAACTAATATAATAATAAAGTATAATTTAATTATTTTGATATATTATAATATAAATGATAAGGATGACCATATATATATATATAGGTACGCGAATCCTTTTTTTCACGAATTGATTCATGAAACCACATTTTAACATCCCGGAATCATCAATACATACCCAATTAATCATCTATTCACCAAAAAAACAGTTTTGGATCGTTAATCGATCAATTTTTTTACTTTTTTTCACAAAACCCAGTTTTGAGCGTTTTAGTATTTTTGCCTTGTTTTTTTGCCTTTGAGCGTCTCGCGTATCTATCGTACGTTAAGACATTATTGTACAGCATCTCGACCCAATATATATATATATATATATATATATATATATATATATATATATATATATATATATTCTTACATTCTCCCACTTGACCGAGTAATCATTTATTATGAGCATTAGATTAGTCTACAAGGTTTAACACTCATTTTAGCTTTAATCCTGTAAGGCCCCGTTACCGGTGCCTCACTTTAACGTTGGATTTACTCATAAACGCAGTTTATAATATCAGAGTTAATAAAAACATTCGCGGAATATTAAAACATTCAAACCATTATATTACATAACCATCCCTTATTGTCTTAATGGGCATTCAAATTATTTAAACCTAAAACATTGTCTTTTAAAACATCATAACATAACACTTCATTGAGATGCTAGTGTCTTCAAATCCATGTCATGTGCTTCCCCTCAAGCAAGTTGCCTCATTCTACTCACCTGCGTGCATACTAAAAGTCAGCTACGCTGAGTGAGTTCTAGTTAATCAGACGACATACAATACATTCACATACTAGCATATGCACCCGGAGGTACATACCTTCATATCTTTTTACACACTTACTTACATACGTACTTTCATTCTTACTTTCGACTTACTTACATACTTTCATTCATACATATATGTTTCAAAGAGCATTCCGCCCTATAACCTTCGCCGATATTATTAGGGTCGGTTCCCTACGTTCGCCGATACTATTAGGGTCGGTTCCCTACATTCGCCGTTACTATTAGGGTCGGTTCCCTTCATTCGCCGACATTATTAGGGTCGGTTCCCTACATTCGTGCTACTATAACATACATGTCTTTTACATACTTTCCTTGACAATATGTGCAATCTCCGAAGAGCGTTCACGTACCATCAACATTTCATACATACATTGTTCATACATCATACATATTCATACATACGTCATTCATACATCATACATATCAATCATACCTTTAACTAACACTTGACGGCACATGCAATATCCGAAGATCGTTCACGCACCCGTCAAGCAATCGTCATACATAAATCATACAAGGCATACACTTACCACCTAAGGTAAGTGTATTGACTATCACATCGAGTATGCACACAGCCCCGAAAACATAACAAGGAAGTGGGGCTAGAAACTCACCTCAATGCGGTTGCGTTCACCGTTTACGGTTATTCCCTTCTTGAGCTGTGCACGACTAACTGTATAATAATTATACGTATCAATAAACTATCACTACACATATCGTCTTTCTAGTTTAAATATTACCCTCAACGAACAGGGGTCCGGGGGCAGCGCCCCTGGAAGCGGGGTTCTAGGGGCAGCAGCCCCTAGCGGGGTCCAAGGGGCAGAGCCCCTAGCCGGGGTTAAGCTGCCAGGTCAGCTTGGAAATATTTTTTTTTTTTTGTAATTAAATCATTCTTTTCTAAGTTCAGGGACCATTCTGTCATTTATAAAACTTCTGATTCGTTACCTGGTCCTTAGCAAACTGGCTTATCTTAGGGAACTGGTTTTTATAACGAATCGAACCCTTTAACAAACTGGACACCTTAACGAATCAGTTCCATAGCGAACCGGTCCAAGTAGCGAATTGGACCTTCTAATTCGTTATTTCTTTTAACGAACTAACTATCACGAATCCAGGGTAATTCGTTACCCTTTCCCTTAAAGAATCAGACACGAACTAGAGCTAGTTCGTTATGCCCCCTTATACAAATCAACTAACGAATCACCTTTTAATTCGTTAGGTTTCCATAGCGAACTAGGGTTAGGTCAGGGAATGTCAGAACATTCCCTGGCATTCTTACCTCGTATTCCCCTTTTCCGGCTCCGTCGCCGGAAAAACGAGTTTTAACTCGTTTTTCACCGTTTTTCGTCCCGTTCGATCCAAATCTGAGCTAGGGTGATCCCTAAGCTCATCTTAGGTTCGGTTTATACCCGATTCCATCCGGATCTCGCGACTTAAATGGTTTAACGGTGTCGGCTCGTCGTTTCGTGACCATAACTAACGGATTTAAGCTCATACAACAAAATACTATCATACCTTGGGTCGGGATCGGTTTCCTTGGTGATTTCGGCTAGAGAGAGAGCTTAAGTGTGTGTTTTTGGGAGGTGTAAGGGATATGTGTAAATGAGGGATTAAATGGTGATTATGGTTTATATATTTAGGGATCATGGGCTTAAGCCCATGGTCTTTCCTTCTTTCTTTCATACCCAAGTCCATAACCCATATCCATTTAACCCAACACTAGCCCAACACATTTTCTAGTTATCTAAACCGATAACCACCCACTATAAAATAGACGAAATTTATTTTATTATTATAACCAAAAGTAGGATGTTACAAATCTCAAAGTGGAGAAAAAAATACAATCATTTAATTGAACATCAGCCCAAGACCCATATAAATCATATTACAATCTTTATTTAAAACCTAGTAGTTATGATCAAGATTTACAAGTAAACCCTTCAAATATTTGATTTGTATACTAATTTGTCTATATGTCATTACACATGAAGAACATATTAAGAGACTAACAAAATCAAAACTGAGGAAATTTTATTAAATAAAATGTAAGTAAGTACAATATGCATTTAAATAAGGTCTTCAGTAAATCACATATTAGAAACATGTTCTTCAAAACTTTAGATGGAAGACATTTAGTCATCGGATCCGCAAGCATATTATTTGTACTAATATACTCAATTAAAAGTTTATTTTTCTCAACTCGTTGACGTACGAACAAATACTTTGTATCAAGATATAAAGTAGCTCCAGTCGAACTACAACTGTTCGACAAACTAACGGTAGCTGAATTATCACACTAAAGATTTAATAGCCTAGAAACGGAATTGACTATTTTGAGTCTAGTGATCATATTTTTGAGCAACATTCCATGACATGTTGCATTATAAATAGCTATATATTCTGCCATCATAGTGGAAGTTGTTTTTAACTGTTGTTTTGACTCCTCCGTGAGATGTGTCTGCCTTCTAAGATAAAGATATACCACGAAGTGAACTTCCTGCCATCTTTGCATTTAGAAAAGTCAGAATCAGAATAACCTACCACTTCTAAATTATCACTTCTTCTATAATTCAGCTTGTAGTCTTTCGTCCTTTGCATATATCGAAGCACCCTCTTTGTTGCTTTCCAGTGTTCAAGGCCATGATTAATCTAACAGCCTAGCATTCCGGAAAAATAAGCAATATCGCGAGTACAGACTTGAGAATACATAAGGCTCCCAAATACTTACGTGTAAGGTAACATTCTCATTTGCTCTTTTTTCAACGTCTGTTTTCGGACATTGGAATGTTTCGAAAATGTCTCCATTAACTATTTGAGTTGCAGTTAGGTTGCAATATTACATGTTGTAAAAGTAAGGACACGATAATCTTAAGAACCCTTTGTGTCTATTTCAGTGAATTTCGGTGCCATTAACATAATAAGCATCTACGAGATCCTTCATGTCGAAGTTATGCGAGAGTAATCTCTTTGACTCATGCAACATGTTTAAACTATTACTTTCCAATAAAATATCATCTACGCAAAGGACAAGTATAGTAAAGTTGCTCCCACTCATCTTGAGGTAGGTGTATTTATCCACTTGATTCTTTGCAAAACCTTGTTTCTTCATGACTTCATCAAACTTAAAAATACCATTGACGTGATGCTTGTTTCAACCCATATATTGATTTCTTCAGATTACAGACTAGATGTCCTTGACCCTAAAATTTCAAGTCTTCAATTTGTTTCATGTATACATCTTCATATAAATAGCCATTAAGGAAAGCGGCTTTTACGTCCATCTGATGCAGCTCTAAATCAACATGAGCTACAAAGGCCATAACAATCCTTAATGAATTCTTTCAAGAGATACGTGAAAAGGTCTCTTGATAGTCAATTCTCTTTTTCTGAGTGCAACACTTTGCAACAAATCTCGATTTATAGCGTTCAACATTTCTATTTGGATCCAATTTTGTTTTGAACTCCCACTTACATCCTATGAGTATGACACCGTTAGGCAATCCTACCAAATCCCAAACATCACTTTTCCTCATGGAGTTAAGCTCATCAACGCTTTATTCTATTTAGAAGAATGATCACTACTAATGGTTTCATTATAAGATATAGGATCATTAAGCTTTCCGGCGTTAGCTTCAGTAAGGTAGGTGACATAATCATCAAAGTTAGTTCACTTGGTTCAATTGCATTGGGTACAAGAGTAATAACCAGCGTTAATATAATCGACAAGTCTCCCCACGTATTTTGTATGTCTTGCAATTCTTCATAAGGGTAAGTACTTCTCCCACAGATCTTGTAATTGTAATATCCCCAAAATTTTTGTCCAAATTTGACAACTTAGTAGAGTTGAAGGATCAAAATTATTCTCTAAAATAAGTAATGAGAAAATTTAAATAAAGAAAATAAAATCATTCTATAAGGAAATTAAAAAATATCCCATAAATAAAGTCATCCTAAGTTAAGGATATGGAATAAAGAAATTCCAACCCACATGGAAAGTGATGTGCTTGAAGTAGTCAAATAAAATTATTAACTAAAAATAAACTAATCTAGACACTAAGTAATACTCTAGACCCTTAAACTACTAACCGACAAGTGAACCGGTCGACTCTAGTACAACTAAGTAAGTCCGGATATCGAACCCACGAGACTCTTTTAATTACGTAAACTAGCTAAATTAGACTCAACTACAAGACGTGACTATCTATTAATAATATTTGAGGGAGATTTAAACTAATTATTAAAACTCTAATAATAATTAACTAATAATTACTTAACTATTAAACTAATAATAAACTAATTAAACCTAACCCTAATTAATATAATAATAATAAAACATAATCATTAACTTAAACTTAATTAATTAATTTAAACTTAACCTAATTTAATTTATCTAATAAACAATTTAGAAAACTTGGATTAATTCAGATGATTAGATTAACTACCTAGTCCGGAATCCCCAAAGTTACGGTTATTAATTTAAATGGAAAAACGCAAGTTATGGAACCGGGATCATAAGATAGACCCTTGACAGAAAACCCGAACAGGACCCTTGAACTTAAAGAAGACGCCTATGGATTTCTAACAAGTTTTAAGATTCACCAGTTTTATATTAAACTTCCTTACGGTTATTTAATTGCTTATGTCTAAGTATCTTTTATGACGAAAACCTACCTTACAGCGCGGAATTCAAAAGATAGCAAAGCAAACCCAATTGATTTAATATACTAAGCTGACAATCAAATCTAGACGGACTCCTTATGAAAAACTAAATCTAGCAATCCTGACAAGCAAAGATCTCTTAATAGCCTATCACTTTACAGCTTTTTAGACTAGCAGCTCACTTTTATTTGTTTAATTGATTTTATTGTTTCTATGATCTTAATCGATATCAATCATAAACTAGTCAAGAACACACAGTAAATGACCTAACAAAACCCTATCCTATGAAACAATCAACAAGGGCAATGTGAAACAATAAATTCAAGTAAACAAAACCAAGCAATCATACGCATCAACTAAATCAAACTCAACCGTTTACTTAGAGCATAATATCCATAACGAAACGAAAATCCAAATAAAAATCAAACCGAACTAAGGTTCATCACGACCTAGTTAGTTTATGAGGTTTAGCCTAGCATCATATAATCTAAATCAAACAAAGTAATAGAAACTGAAAATATGGTGTAATAATAAAGAACGAAAGATTAAAGGCGAT